>NW_022991949.1:0-60020 GCF_902827175.1 Gymnodraco acuticeps | reverse complement strand
GCTGTAAATCGATGTGAAGGCCATCGTGTCTTGTTCTGCTTCGCTGTGCAATAATGGCGCCGGTGAAGAGGAACGACCTGCCGGGCGCTTCTCACCTCCAAACCCCCCGACTACAGCTGAGCGCTGAATCACAAACACTCAGCATCATCATCAACAACAACAACAACAATAAAACCCACCTCGTAACATTTAAATCCAAAGGTCATAAGTCTTCTGTCCAGCCTTAAGGATAAACTCAGCCTATGAGGTGACATAACCCTTTGTCTTTAGGAATGTCTCCTGCTGTATTAGCAAGACAATAAGGAACGTTCAGTAGATATTTCCCTCAGGATAAATAAGAATAAATGTAATCCAATCTTACATTTTTATGATGGATTCTGATGTGGATATTCCTCAGAGGTACATTAGATTCTCAAAGTACTGAAAGCTGAATACGTGGCGTGTGGCGCAGTGGATAGAGCCTTGGTGTTGGGACCAGGGGGTCACAGGTTCAAACCCCACTGCAGTCAGCATGTCGTTGTGTCCCTGAAGACACTTCATCCCAAATCGCTCCTGTGGGGATTGCCCACAGTATTGAGTATGTTAGTCGCTTTGGATAAAAGCGTCTAACAAGTAACATGTAATGTAATATAAAGACTTTCTCTCTGGTCGCAGACACACATGTTAAAGAGGACATATCATTCTAATTTTCAGGTTCATATTATTATGTTGTTCCTCTACTGGAACATGTCTCCATGCTTTAATGTCCAAAAAGCTCTTTACTTTTCTCATACTGCCCGTGCTGCAACACCTCTTTTCACCCTCTGTCTGAAACCAGAGCCCAGTCTGCTCTGATTGGTTAGCTGGCCGGGTCTGTTGTGATTGGTCGCTTTGAGATGTCCCACCCCTTAGCCTATCGCGTACAATGTGTCTGAGTGATGTCACTATGTTCCGGAAGTAAACAAAGGAGTTCAATGGAGGTGTTTCAGGCAGGGGGGAGTATGTGGGAGAGAACACAGTGATGTTAGCCTTTGCAGACCATTTACATGCACACAAACCTATATAACACACTATGGGAAAGGGTAAACCCCAGAAAGCACAAAAGGTCCTCTCTAAGAGCTGCATGATAAACAGCTTGTTGGAAGGAGAAGACGATCACAGGTGGAAACTGTGTGATGTATGACTGGATTTGATTCTCCACACTGGCTGAATGTTAAGACAGAAAAACTCTATCTTGAAAGGAGAATTGAACCCAGACAAAACAGAGTCTTCAAAAGGTTTGAATGGATGAAATAGTTTGGACAGGATATTTTATCTAAAGAGGTCAGCCCTCTTGTTGAATTCTTTGAAGTGCCTATTGTGAAAAGCAAGAATTTACTTTGCTGTCAGAGATGTTTTTGAAGTGCTGTTCAAGCGTGACAGTGGTTCTCTTCAATACTTTAACTTTTTGATGTGGCAACAACTTGGATGTGGACTTTTATCGCAAGTCATACTGCAACAACAAGATAACTCCTAAAAAAAGGATTTAACTCACAGGGGAAACAAGATTCAGGAAGTCAATGCACCCACCATTACGTAAACAAAGGAGATATAACACATTAAGTAGGATTTCTACCTTTGGCCAAAGCCTGGCTAGCTGAATTCCTCTGTTTTATGCCAAGCTAAGCTAACCTACTGCTGGTTGTAGCTGATATTTAGCCATTAGAGGATTTAAAAAGTTCTTTATTTATTGTTTTACTGCTGATCTGTTGCAGAACATTGCAAACATTTTCCCCATAATTAATCTCAAATAGGAATTTCTTCTTGAGAAACATAAAGCAATAACTGACCTTTAGAGTGGCATTAAAGCAGGGGTGGGGAACCTTTTTCCTCTCAAGGGCCATTTCAATGTTTTCAACATCCTCCGAGGGCCGTACAAATTATTGACCTCTGCTTAAAAATACTAAAATCACAGCCCATTCATTTCACCTTTCTTTCATGCTGTGCAAAGAAAAAGCAACCTCTGAATCCAGATATCTCACCATGCACATGCACGGTTGTAGCATGCCCACCAAAACAGAAAGATATGGACACAAGATGTGTGCAAATGTATTTAGTTTCCTATCCATGTGAACATTATTTAAGTGGGGGGGACCTAACCTCCTCTAGGGGGGTCCGGGGGCATGCTCCCCCGGGAAGATTTGTTTTTAAATGTTCTTTACATCTGGTGCACTTTGAGAGCAACATTAGATCTATGAATCATACATCTCTCAACACCCATATGAAACATAACTGTAAGCAGATTTTCTTTTTCTTTATGGATATTTTACAAATCACTCCCCTTTCAAACTGTATTCTTGTTTATTAATAACAACTTTTTTGTTACTGTCATATAGTATTTTATACCTGTTTACTTTATTCTCTTATTTTTTATAACTAAAATGATCATATAAGATGTGCCTTTACCTCACTGGTTGTAGAAAAAGCTTCTTATATTCGTTAGCATAGCTAGCTAACCAGATGCTAATAACAACAAAGTTATTGACTGTATGATCAGTATCACACATGTGTACGGCTCCTTATGGGTACTGCAATTTTTGGAAGTCCCGGAGCGGAGCTGCGTTCTGGTGCTCCCCGAACTACACCCCTGTCAGACGAGACATATACCACGTGACGACACGTTAGGCTTGTGTTGTGTTCAAGGACCCTGACCTTGGCCAGGAAAAACAGGCACTCACTTGTTTAATTATTTTGCGGTCTAGATTTCTTTAATTTTTTTCTTTTTTGCGTGTGTTTATAAATTACCTCGAGGGCCACACCAAATGGTCTCGCGGGCCGTATACGGCCCGGGGGCCGGAGGTTCCCCACCCCTGCATTAAAGAATACTTTTTTTTTAACACCGATTAAAGAAAATGCCACTGTGAAAACAATGTGGCTTGCAGTCATTAACCTCCAGAGAATGATCAGCTCATTCTGCATCAGACAGACGCAGGTAAAGATTCATTTGTGAACATAGTGAAACCTTTAGCAGCTGAAAAGACAGATATTTCCTTCAGGAGCTGGTGGAGCTAAAAGAGAGTGAAAAACTGGACTTCATTTAATCAGGTGGACACACACCACTCCTAATGAACGATCGTGTGATTTGTAACTGCTGTAAATGGATATAAGTTCAAAATACCATTTAAAAAGGTGATGATATGTTGATTTTTTTTTTGTGTTTACCTTTTTTTTTTTTCAGTATTTAGTAGTTCACTGAGTCTCTGTAGGCTGTAAAGTTTGTGTTTTGACATTTGAATGCAGCACGGAGAGTCTGTGAGAATTGGAGCAGCAGTGAGATGCTTTGTGTTTATATCAGAAGCAACCGAACAGCGGTTGTTGAACATTAGCAGTTCTCTCACGTTCTGCGTTCCTCTGTTCTCATCACCCCTGAGAGGGAGAACCGTCCGTCTGCTTCACCCACACGATCCAATTTCAGCAGGTCAGGAGCTCCCTGATTGGCTCAGGGCTCAACATACTGATGACATCGCTAAGGGGGAAAACCTCGCCGTCGCCGCCTCTCGCTGTTGCAGCAAGATAAAGATACTGAGACTCAGCAGAGGTCACATGTAGCTGATGCTCCTCACACACCGTTATTGTTAGTTCACGTCTTTTATCTGAACACACAGCCATTTACAACCCATCAGCTCTAATATAACCTTCACACCTGGAGTGACGGTGTTAAATGGCTGGTGTAGCTTCAGAATAAAGGGCTACACCAATGATTTATATGTTGGAGCAGTAGTTCTCCACCTGTTCTGTCTGTCGGATCCTCACAGCAGTAATAGTTACCCTCCATCAACTGCAGCTGGTCTTCAAACAAGCAACCTGCCTATGCAGAGAAATCTTTTTACTTAATAAGGTTTTCTTAAATTAAAGACCTTTGCAGACATTTTTAAAGCATTTTCTTCATGCTTTTATATGCATTTTGAAACGTGTTTTGGAACATTTTGTGAATATGCAGAATTCAAGTTTTACGCGATAAAAAGCGATGTTATTTTTCAAGGAACAGAGTAGATTTATGTTGCGTTTTTTTGCACGAGGAAGAAATGCACAAACTGGTTGAGTTCTGCCAATATTGAATATAACACAACACGCCCAAAAAAGGGGTCTGAACCGAGACAGCTTACGTATTACTCCCTTTAACTTAACAAAGGCCCACAGACTACAACCACTCCTCCAGTTTTCTCCTTTGTCAGATAAAAGGCCTGGACATATTAAAGTATATTCGCTGGGGAGTAATTTGCCCCCATTGTGTGAAAGCCTAATTACATTACGTTGCATTTAGCTGACCCTTGTATCCAAAGCGACTTACAATAAGTGCATTCGACCAAGAAGATACAAACTTGAAGATAACAGAATCATTTAAGTACATTAGGTTTCATAGAGCCAAACCATTTTATATAAGATAAGCCAGCCCTTTGTTAGTATACGAGTCCTTTGTTAGTATGTAAGTGCTTAGTTAGTATCTAAGTGCTTAGTTAGTTCCTAATGTCAGTATGTCCAGCTCCATGAAGTCTTAACAGAATCATTTAAGTGCAGCAGTAAGTTCAATGACAAGCCAATAATACTAAATACTTTGGGATTGAATGATTGAGTTATTATTGTTAATAGATACCAAAACTCCCCACAGGCAGAACCTATACACTATCCAGAATAACTCTGTTTGAATGTATGACTTTGAGGTTTTGAGTTAAACTCTGGTAGATTGGTACGCCCACTGCTTTGTGCTATCTAGAAAAATATATCTTATCAGCTATGAAATGGATTAGCATGACATTTGGTTAATTTCATCACTTTTTCAGGCCACACACTTATTTGGGACTTCTGTTTGGAGGTTGAGTCCCATCTCTCCTCAATCCAAGATCTAAATGGTCACAGAAGTCCTTCCTGTAACATTTTGATCATTTTTTCTGATCATTTCCTGTCTTTTCACAGATCGTCTTCCGGAAGATCAGTGATGTGAAACGTGAGGAGGAGGATATGTTGAAGAGGAAGAACGAGGCTCCTCTGAACCTCCCTCCTGATCATCCGGTGCGACGTCTCTTCCAGCGTTTCCGTCAGCAGAGGGAGGCGCGGCTGGCCATGGAGCAGGGAGATCAGGTGGGTCGGCGATGTGGAGAAAGGAGTCGTTCCCCTGGCAAAGCCTCGAGGTCCGGTGGTCCTGGCCTCCACCAGTATAGTCATGTTGACGGAGAGCCCAGCGACCCCCACCACCTCCTCAACATCCCTCGCTTCCTCTTCATCCAGAACCTCCAGTCGAGTCATGCTCCACGCTCCCGCCGCCCAGAACGGAAACATAATCGGCTGCAAATCTGCAGAGCCGGCCAAAGCGAAAGGCTGGGGACGATTCAAAGAGTCGGTCGCCAAGGCCGAGTCGTGGAGCAGCGTCTCTAAAGCCGAGTCCATGGAGACGCTGCCCGACAGAACTAAGTCTCAGGACCAGTTATCCCTGAAGAAAACAGACTCCTGTGACAGCGGCATCACGAAGAGCGACCTCCGATTGGACAATGCGGACGATGTCAGAACGCCGCAGGAGCAAAGTCCAGTCCAGGCTGAGGAAAAGAGGGTCTTCTGTCCGATACCGGAGCAGAGCATTCAAGCCCCTTTCCTGGAGCTGAAGCAGGAGTTAAGAGGCGACATCAGATCTTTGAACAGTCGCATGGCAGGGCTGGAGACTCAGCTGGCGGAGATGTTGCGACTCCTCAAGTCCAGGAAGTCGTCCGGTTCCTTCTTTGAGATCTCGCGGCCTCCTTCCCCTGACTCAGATAAGGATAGCTACTCCTAAACTGGACTAGAGTCAGTTGTTGGAATGGAACTCCCATTGGTTTCAGATGTCAGAGAAGAGCTTCTGACTGAAGTGTGAGGCTGTGCTGATGGTGGACAACGATGCTAACACACAAAAGCACTTTATGCGTTCGTAGCATTACTCGGCGAGATGACAATGACGTCAAACTGGAATGAGGATTGCTGATTTAACTTTGATCAAAGACTAACGGAAGAGTCATGATGGCACCTTTTGTCCTCAGGAGGGTTTACACCTTCATATGATTATGGCAATAATAAGAGATGGCTTTAACATTGTTGTTTTGAACAGGACTTTGGCACTGTGATGATGGAAACCGTGTTTTAAAGGTTAATTTGGTTTCTTGGAGGTCTGATCCACAAAGTCTGTTTGGCTGTTTAGCATTTTAAGAAAGTTAACACACTTCAAAATGAAAGGGGTGCATTCAAAGACAATCAAGTAGACATATCTCTGTGATTAATGTGGGACATATGGGTCCAAAACCTGGAAAACTGACAAAAAGAAGATTATGATACATTAGCCGCTTTCACACCAAGTACTTTGCCGTACTTAGTTCCCAGTACTTAGTCCCGCCGAAATCTTTAGTCCCGTAACTGTCCTAGTAAATCGCGTTCACACCGGAATAAGTCCCTGAGGGAGGATTAGGCAAATGAAGCTGCTGACGTCACTTCTTCTTCTTCTGCTTTGGGTTTACTGGCAGGCCGCAAACAATTTCACGGCGTATACTGCCACCCGAAGTCTTCCGGACTTTGGGTGGCAGTAAATCGCCACCCGAAGCCCCGGGTAAATCGCCAGAAGCGCTGACACCTCATCACTCCTCCGCTCCCACGATTTATTTTGTGTTGCCATAAGTTAGTCTCTCTTCGTTGGTGCGCTGGGCTAATGCTAATAATGCTAATGCGAGCAAATAAAATGGCGGCTTCACAAAACTTTTCAGAGTTTTACGAGGCGTGGTTTGCAATTCGCCCAGCCAATCAGACATAGGAACCTTTTCCTCCCCAGGAAAGTACCACCTCTCTAGCAGGGACTGAAAAGGGGGGAAAAGGTTCCCATGAACTAAGTTCTAGTTTCAGATTTCTTTGGTGTGAACGCAAAATCCCAAGAACTATCGGAACTATTCCTGGGAAAAGTACTCCGGTGTGAAAGCGCCTATTGTGGATCAGACAATGTTTTGGTTTGGGGGGATTTATTACAGTTAAAGGGGCAGAATGTCCCTATCTTCATGCAGACTAAACACTGTGTGAACAGATTTCAGTAAGAAGTATTTCATGCTTGAGACGGGTAGCGTTTTTATATCTAGAATGAATGTGAAAACATTTGATGCAGCACAGTGACAATGAGACCCTAAATGTGTCTAATGTTTAAATCCTGCACATTACTCATTAGTTTCTTTTTGTTTTTTTCATGTTAAATTCACCTCTGAAAGGAGCTCAAGGGGTTAACACAATCAAATTCAAGTTTACTTTATTATAAAAGCTTCTTTACTGTAACATTAAAATGCTTTAAGATAAGAGATTCAGCCTGAAGTCAACACACTGGAGATAATAGTACAAAATTATAATAAGCCCTTAAATTATTATGACCAGTTTCCAGATTGACAGAGCGGTCAATAATAAACCTGAAGTGCAGATTTCTGTCACATTTATATTGTTCTTTCCTGCTTTTCTATCATTCCCTTCTATGTGGTTAAAGCTTCACTTGAGCACCACAACACCTGTGTGTATACGCTTTAGTTGTAGTTGTCTCCCACAGGATGAAAAGTGTTTGGGTTCCCTGCTCGTCATCGACGTCTGGAGACTGAAAAATGACCGATATTGGCCAAAAAGGATGAAGCTGAGGTAGCGAATATCATGCCTGAGAGACCTGTCCATCAAGGTAAACATATTTAAATCTTAACATTTACTTTAAGGCACATTCATTATGAAATTAGAAAAATCAAGTTATCTTAAGAAAATAACCTTTTGGTCAAGAACGTTTGAGGTTTTCCAATTTACTTAAAATACAATTGGTGTTTCTCAGCAAGTGTCTAATTTAAGATCTCAACCAACGTAAACATTGACGTTTGTGTTCAGTGAAAGTTATCAAGTCAATTCACTTAAAACGGTTCACCCCCTTATCTATTCTTGACATGATGCAATTGCAAATGTAATCCAATCATTTTGATAATGTAGAATGAATCCTGTATAAAATGTTCTGCAACGTTAAGTTGAGTATCATCTGCATACATGATGATAAACTGGAAGTTACCTTATCCACTGATTCTGAATCCAATGCGTTCTTCCTACGTGGAGGAAATGTAAGCTGTCATTATGTCGCCACCTGAGAAGAGAGAGGATGTGCGTTTGTCTCTGGTATCGCGTATTTCCTGTGTAGGTGTAATTATAATATAGCGTCATAATATGCAATGATTGCCTATGGTGTTTGTACTGAGAGACTGGTTGTGGTACTTTGCGTATCTCACGTTGTCCCACGAGCACCGCCAGTATCGGCACTGATGCACTTTGGTCTTTTCTGCATGACGCTATTGTCTAAAACGTTTTGTTAAAATAAGACAAAAAACCAAGATGTCTTTGCCTTGGTACTTCAGTATCTTGGAGGACTTGTGTTCTCACTAAACATCGATACTGCTGTCGGTCCCTTGTATGTAACGACCACAGTCTGTGCATGAAAAGCGCTTTAATGTTAAAATGTCTTTATCAATGTCACGTATGCACTGTGCTGACAACTCACAATGTGAAGGAAACCGCTTGAGGGAAAACTGTGTAGTAACCACAGATATATTCTTATTTCTGTTCGTCACTGTCAGGAAGGAAAACTGTATCATCAGCACAAAGAGTATTTCTAAGAAAATCACGTCAAATGTTAATAAATTATTTCATACTTTGTACTTTTTCTATCTTTGTTTGCTGTATTCTGTTTGTCCGTTATAAGCGCACATCTGACTTCTCGTTTAGACATCAAACCACTTTCCTTGAACGATACAACACAATTCGTAACACCTAAAAAAACAGTACAGGTTAAGGCGGTTAAAGCTACTTTGTTAAATTCATAGTCATTATTTAAAAAAAGCAAAACACCTGTTGTTGGTAGAGATATGGTGCTTTGTGTCAAAGACAGACGCTTTGTCCCAAAACCATCCGCCCCAACTCCCCCCCAAAACAGAAAGCACACGTTAAAGGACGTTATTGAATAAACCAAGTATTAAGTGTCAAAGACAGCAAATACAAACGATAGAATTAATGGATAAAAACATATATAAATAAATCTACATCCAATAATCCGACATGTGAATTTTCCATTTCCATAATCCTGTCACATTTTTCACAATAGATCCTCAAGGTCACAGCTGGTTAGTTCCCAAATTGATGAAGGAATATTCTTTATATTCTATAAAAGGTATCATGTTGAGAGTTTAGTCCGTTTCATCTCGTCTGTTTTTCATCTGCATGTCATTTTGTATCAGAACTCGTGTCGCTGCTTCTCTTTCTGGATCTTTTCCAAGCCGACAGGGAATCCCTAAATTTCCCCCTCTCTGCAGAGCTGGCAGATCCCTCTACACCTCCCTCCCTCCCTCCCTCCTCCCTCCCTCCTCCCTCCCTCCTCTCTCCTCCCTCTACACCTCCCTCCCTCCTCCCTCTACACCTCCCTCCCTCCTCTCTCCTCCCTCTACACCTCCCTCCCTCCCTCCTCTCTCCTCCCTCTACACCTCCCTCCTCCCTTCTCTCTCCCCCTCCCTCCTCTCTCCTCCCTCCTCTCTCCTCCCTCCTCCCTCCCTCTCTCTCCTCCCTCCCTCCTCTCTCCTCCCTCCTCTCTCTCCTCCCTCCCTCCCTCCTCTCTCCTCCCTCCTCTCCTCCTCCCTCCTCTTTCTCCTCCCTCCCTCTCTCTCCTACCTCCCTCCCTCCTCTCTCCTCCCTCCTCTCTCCTCTCTCCTCCCTCCTCTCTCTCCTCCCTCCTCTCTCTCCTACCTCCCTCCCTCCTCTCTCCTCCCTCCTCTCTCTCCTCCCTCCCTCCCTCCTCTCTCCTCCCTCCTCTCCTTCCTCCTCCTCCTCATTTAATGTTCTGCATTGCAGTGCCAGCCCTCCTCCCTCCCTCCACTCCTCTCCTCCTCCTCCTCCTCATCCTCCAGGTTGATCTCTGCAGCAGTGAACAGCAGGGCTATCCTCTCAGCCTGACACTAAACATGCCTGCACAGCCTCCTCCTCCTCCTCTTCCTCTTCCTCTGCATCTCTCTGTGTTTTCTTGAAGCCACAGCACCCTCTACAGAGCAGACACACACATCACAGTCCGCTGAAGGATTTATCTTATCTTCAATTTCATATTTTTTATGAATGAATGAAAAAACACAAACATACTGCGTTTCATTAGGCGCCAGCATTAACAGCCAAGTGCAGAAGAAGCTATATCATCATGTTTCGGAAAGAAAACTGTAAATAAGAATGATCTTGACTTTTGAAAATACATATATATCCGTGATATAGTCATTTAAACCCGTCTCTATATGTGAACACTGCTCCAGCTTCTGCACCTATCTGTAGATCATGTACTTAAGTCCTGTGCTAAACTTTGTTCTTCTATTATTTTAAAGTAACAGTTGTTAATACAGATTTTACTAACTAAACATCATTTTTTAATATTATATATTTTAAAATGACACTACCTAACCATCCTGACGTACAAATATCTCTCAGTTGACCAACACTACTATTACCATATACTATTGCAAATACTACTCATATTCCTAGATAATGATTACTTGTGTACATTTACTTCTGGTACAGTAGGCTGCTTTAACTTCATAAAGCTGATAATACTTATCAAATACTTTACTTTAAGTCAGCGGTTATAAAGATTTGCTGCATTCTCCCTGCGGAAAAATGTATCTTTCGCCTTCAATATTCATAACTTATTTATTGATTATATTTTATATCAGTCGGCTGAACCTGTACATTCACAAGTAAGTGAAGTGAACACAATTAATTAAATTAGTTAAATCATTTACTAACTAACATATTAGTGGACTACAGTAAAGTACAATAGTTTAGTTAATATAGTTTAGTTAATTAGAAGAAAGTAAAAAAAAAAAATTCTCTCAAAATGGTACTGTTTCTAAATACCTTACTGTAGGTATTTAAAGTTAAAGTTATTAGTATTGTCACTTTATTGATTCATTCTGCTACATCTATAAATAAGTCAAGATTTAAAAAAGAAATAAACAAGAGGGAAGAAAGGTTTGATATTTGGAAACTTATAGAAGATTGAACTTTCTCAGAGGTTCTTTAAGGAAGCAGAACTTAGTTAGAACAATTGTATATATTCAGTGAAAGTGTAGATGAAGCGAAACTTCATCAAACATCTTCCACCATCACCACCACCTTTTTATACCGGTCAGTGCCTGGCGTCATGGCAACAGGTGCAGGCTGCTCCCTGATTGGCTGTGTGTCCTGGGATCACCCGTTGCCGTTCGCAGTGAGAAGTGCTGAGTGGACCCTCCTTTTTTAAAGGCCCGGCCGCTGCATGGCCTCCTATTATTGAGCAGATTTGTTTTTGCGTCCGGGCTGAAGCTTCTAGTGCGAGAGGAAAAAAGTGCAGCGGGGATCATATATGTGCCTCAGCAGGGACGCCGGGGGCATAACCTAACAAATGTGTGGGGTCAATTGGTAAGGACTGCTTTCTGTTGTGTTCCTGAGGTAGGGAGTGGAGGTAGAGGACTGCTAAGTTGTGAGCCGAGGTGATGGAGAGCGTGGATGTGGATAGCATCGACTGGGACTCCATGTTGAAACTTTTTAAAGGTGTTCACTCCATATTTGTTTAGAGCCTCACAGTGAGAACCTGGACTCTTGATGAATTTAAGGCAAGTGGTTTGGTTTGTCGGTGGTGTTAAAGTTTCTCTACGGCTCTGAAAAACAACTTAGTAGTACCTCTATTCTCTGATGTTTGTAATAAATGTGTTATTTAGATTACTTAGTTTTGGGATGAATGGTTCTTTGCCTGCTGATCGGACAGAAGGGACGATTGTGACGTTGCTGATGATGATCTGCCAGCTTTTTGTTAGGTGACTCAGAAATTAGGAGTGAGCGCCGCTCGATGTAGCTGCTACAGGCCCGACGGACCAGGACAATGTCAAAGTTACCGGGTTCCTCTGGTTCTAAGGACGTCGGCGAGCGGTCAGTAACAGAAAGAAACAAAGATGGCTGCTGTGGAGGAGGTGGGGTTAGGGTTAAGTAGGGAGAACTGATAGCATAGAGAACTTGACATGACAAGCATCACGGGGTAGAACAGGAAAGTAGGATGTTGGGATTTTTGATGAGAAGGTAAGTTACTGCTTTTATTCAATAGAGAGGATTTCTCAAAAAGGAAACTACCATGGAAAGTGAGGACCAGAATGAAAAGAATAAAGCAAGTCTAACTGTGAAAGGTCAAAGAGAGGTCAACAGGGCGCCAAAGAAACCCAAACCTGAAGAGGATTTAAAGATGGCCGCTCACAAGAAAAAGTCAATTTAAAGTGAAGATGCACAGGAGAAGTTGAGGAGAAGACAAAGCCACTGGAGACAATCACATGAGGATTAGGAACAGGATGAGGGTGAAAGGGGGGGTCAGGGTGGGGGGGTTGGCAGGGTCAGCTACACAAACCATTTGTCCCTCGGTACATTAAACATCGAGCCCCGCAGGCGACAACAATGGCGTCAGCAAGGCCGCTCCGCGTCTACACGTTGCTAGATTTCTCTCTGGCTGGGTGCAGTGTGCTCGAACAGCACAAAGGTTTATCGTGCTCAGCAGGTCTCAGCTCGTATAAAAACACAAAGGTCGCAGCTGCTGCAGCGGCCGGCTTTTTAGAAAAAGGGCTGTTTGTGGAGAATGTGACGTTTCTGAAGGAGGCTGAACGCTTTTGCTATGGTGCTTCGGTGAGGAGAGTTACTGGTTGAGGTACTGTCCTGCTTTCTAATCCGGGCTCATCGGAAAAAAGAGCGTGTGGAGGTGGTGTGATTGGTCGGGTGGATCTTCGGTCATATGGCGTGGAATCCCGGAGTTAAAAGATGACAGATGTTGTGACGCGAACAGAACGTCACGACTACGATTTAATTTTAATTACGTTTGTAAATGTAAATATCAGCATTTCCTGTAGTCGCTCTGGATTTTCTTTGTTTAAATAAAATCTCTCTAAGGGTGTTTTGAGAACGAAATGCCTCTTGCAAGGTCAAAAGTATTTTTTGTATTCGCCCCATGATCTGGATCTGCTCCAAAAGTCACTAAAGTTCTTTAGTGGCTCTTCCACAAAGTTTGAAGAACATCTCATCGGTGGTTTTTCCGTAATCCTGCTGACAAACAAACCAAACAGAAAATATGGTTCCCCTTTGTTTTACTCCTCCCTAATTCCTAATTGTCCGTGCACAAAAAGCAACAACAGCAAATGCTGAAGTTTTCAAAAATCTCCGTCCGGCGGCTTGGCCTAATATATTGGTTGTTTCTGCTTTCGCTCGTTTAGTTCAAAACATGTATTGTCTTGAACAGACTTAGGCAGCTGGGGGAGTTTGTTGATGTCCGTTGGCTCACTGGCTGCAGAGATGATGTGGTTGCTCAAATATCAGTTTTGATGTTGTTTGTTTTGTTAAGAAGCACAAGGCATTGATTCTGTAAGGCAAGGCAAGTTTATTTATATAGCACCTTTCAACACAAGGCAATTCAAAGTGCTTTACAAAAAATGAAAGACATTAAAAAAAAAGGCATTTAAAATCAGTCATTAAAAAGAAAAGCTAATAAAATAAACATTAAAAGAAAAAATACATGGATAAAAGTTACAGTGCAGTTTAAGATATGAATAGTTCAATTAAAAGCAGCGACAAAAAGAAAAGTCTTCAGCCTGGATTTAAAAGTAGTCAGAGTTGCAGCGGACCTGCAGGTTTCTGGGAGTTTGTTCCAGATATTTGGAGCATAATAACTGAACGGAAACTGTAAGGTGAACATTCACATGAAACTGTGAATGTAGACTTTAGACTATAAACTTACATTGAGGTTTTAGTTCTTTGTCAGACTACATGTGTGCTAAAAGTAATTATATGAAGTTAATCATTCAATGTTCGCCATAGTCTTAGTTTAGCATATTTTCAAGCTAACTTTAGCTCATTAGCAAAAAACGACAAAGTCTAGCTCGGCTAATTTCATCAGTTCTTGAGGTACTTGGTCATAAACTAGTATTCGAAAGTATTCGAAAAATGTTGAAAGGGCGACAAGAAAAGTCAACAGATATTGTCAAGGACAGTAAACGTCACCATGCCAGTCTGTCTTTAGTTTAGCTGTGGGGACGTGAAGCAACGACTGCAGTAGCATAACGTTAGCTTTTACTTGTGGCGAGTGCATTTACCCTTCAAAAATCATAAGTAGTGTTAACTTGCAAGGATTCTCTTTCAATACTTAATTCATAAATGTATCCACAGAGCTAATTTGCAATAATCCAATATGCAAAATCCTATTGGCTTTTTTTTTAGGGATCCAGCGTGATGCTAACTTCCCGGTTGGCCTACGAAATTATGTTACCCCTGCACCACTCTGTTATCTGTATGGTGAATAGCTAGTACACAGAGAGTATTAAACCCTCCTGGTTCTGTGGGTGTCCCGGCTTTACAGGATTTCTGTTGTTCATACAGGTTTCCCAAGGGGACGCTACTGAGAAGCTGGCTCACCAAGTCGCGGCCCAGGTTGCTGCTGCTCATCGCAGGGTTGAAGAGGCCTCAGGTGACCCTCATGAGGAGGAAAAGGATGAAGCGCACAAAAGTAGCAAAGGCCACGTAAGCGGTAAATATGGCTTATGTTGCATGGAGGAATGCTGAACCCCATCATCAACAAAAACCCAGGAAGTCGATAGGGTTAACTGAAGCAGTGACCTTAGAAGTTCACTCTGTCACCTTTGAGTTTCTTAAAGTGTTCATCTTACCTGAGGCTTTACAAAAGCTCAATAATGAGGGAACAATTTTGGATGTGGACAAAAAGTCATAAGCATAGAACAAGCTCAGTTTACAAAAATGCCTGTGTGCGTGTAAATTAATTTGAAAGAAGATGGTCCTATGAGTCAATCCTAACTAGAGTGATGTTAATGAGCTGTTATTGATGCAGAGAGGACATATTGCTTAAGTATATAGGTATGAAATGTCTGCTGGTAATGGCATACATACGTTATTTTTGGTAGGCAGTACACAGAACGTTAAAACAAGACATAAACACAGCCCTAAGGTAGACTTTTAGGTACTGCTTCAGTCCATAACAACTGTTGAACAAGTTGTCTTATATTCAGGCTAGTCTAGTCTTGGGTTTAACTTGCCTATAATGACCTGAAACATGAGACAGGATGCATTGCCCAACACCAAATGTTAACAGTGTTCTAGTTGCCTAAGCATAACCTCACACCACAATCAGCTAGAAGAGTTAAGATTTAATTTGAAAAATGCATTATTTTTCGTGGTTTTCATGGGGTTTTGTGTTCAGCTTGTGGTTGCTAAGAAAGATGTTCAGCTCTGAAATCATGAACATTTCCCAAAGAAGTTAATCTTTTTCCATACATCTTTTTCTCCGTCTGCTTCTTTTCTCATCTCAGTAAAAGTAAACAAAGAAAACAGTCTAAGTGAAAAGACTAACCTCTTTGTGGTCCATCAAAAACCCAACGTTCCCTCTCTTCCAGAACCTGCAGTCGGATGCCGCACTTCACTTGAGACCTTTGAGGGGAGGGTCTGCTCGTTAGATATGGAAGACAAAGAAGAGGAAGACCTGTGTGTTGGATCTTTGCCCCAGCAACAAACTATAATCCAGGGATCACAAAACAGGGTGAAGCAAGAGGACGAACCACAGAGATTGAGACCCCCAGATTAATCCGGATTACACCCACAACCTGGACTACAACTTCACCCCCCATTAAAATATGCATCTGTTTTGGCTCATTAGACTGTAATGACTGTAGCTTGTACTTCATTCCTATCCAAAGACAGACTGTCCCTGTGTTTTTAGTTCAGCCTGTTTCAGCTTTCCAGGTCCATGTGTCTTAGTCTCAGAAAAGACCTGCTGCTGATTGAAGTCTGACGAGACGCTCACTGCTGCCTCACATTATTCGGTCAGATAATAAGTTAACAAGTAGCTTTAACTATGGATGTTTGATGAGAACTGGATACGGCGCTGTCGCTCAACCTTGGTTACACGTTTTCCCACTGGCCACTTGTGGAGTTGAAAGGACACCTTGCTTTGCAAACAAGGTCTTTCTCTTGTGGATTTTTCAATGCATGGAGGTTTTATATTTCTGGATCAAGCAGAAAGAAGCCATTTTAAAATCTTCAATGTTTCACAATGTAAAGTCTCCGGGAAGACCAAAAACTTGCGGGAAGTGACAGCGGGACCACATTTCACAAAAGTAAACTCAGAAGCTAAAAGAACTATTTTGGCGTACGCAAAATGCCTTTCATCTTTTGGTCCGTTATCCAGTTCTTATACATCTATTACCTTCAAACAATACGAAAGCATCACATGACATACACCACAAACTGTGGACGTTTTATCGTTCAATTGTTGCCGGTATTAACATTTGTAATGCAGAAATTCAGACACTGTAATGAGAAAATAAGGTTGCTAATCGCACCAATCACGATTAAAAAAGTTGATTTGCTGTTGTTGCTGGACATCCACTCGAGGAACGTTAATTGACTTAGAAGTCACATGTGCAAACTGGAGCTTCTAGGTATTAGACAAACTTAATGTGTTTTTTTTTTCATTTTATTTTTCATAAAGTTGGTAGAATACATTTTGGAACGAACCGCTTATTTTGTGTGCGTTTGTCAGTACATTGTGAAACCATGGAGAGTCTGGAGAAATCAGCTTCATGTGGGAGGTTTGAACCTCGCTTTGCCAAATAGATCATATTTTCTTAGCAGCCTCAGGAAATGGAATTTTCAGCAGCTACCAATGTTGGGAAATTGAAATGGCATCCAGCCAAAAATGTCCTTTTACTAGTATTTGACAAAGAATTGTGTTGGTTGAGAGAGGTCCTAGTTAATCACCATATCAGATACTGGAACGTCATCCATGGGAACATCTTTATAAAGAACTGGGGCTTAATGGTGTGCTTAAAACTAGTTTGATTTATTTGAAGCATTTAATAAAATGGAAACGCATTTTTCTTTTGACCAAGTCAAGCCGTCAGTCTCATTTTGTTCAACACCACCCGAGTGTTTCAATGAATTACCCACATTCAATACATTCTGGGGTTTTACAATCAGCTAACTGAACTTTTCTGGTGTTGATGCCACTACTGGCTCTGAGTGTATCTGACCAGTGAGAAAAGCAATCGTCTGTACTTTTCTTCAGTTTTAAATGTCTCCAGATCGCCACTCTTGAGGTGTTCGTCTAGTGTTGTCATGGTAGCTGTATGGCAGTCATATGGTAGAAGTAATACTCACTTGCCTATTGATTCACAAACTAATAACACATTCAGCATGTTGAGCTGAAGCAGTAAAAACAAACATCTCAACTTATCTGATGAATCTCTATTTCAGGCTTTTTCAATCCTTAACTTCCGTCAAAGCGAACCGTGTCTTTGTTAACCATTTCGACCTGCTGTAAAAAAAAAAGTGATTTTCAAAAATAAACTACAGACTTAATTTGAAGTGTCACTGAATATTTGTATTGGTTTAGGATACAATAAAGATCCACCAGCACATTCAGAAGGTTCTGGATATCATGACAATTGGCTGTTGAAAAGTCATAGCATGATGAAAATGTCATGAAAAAAGTTAAAGTATTTTATATATATATATATATATATATATATATATATATAACATGAAGTGACCTAATTAAAAGGATTTGTTTACTAAAATAAAGAAACATGATTGTACCTATAACCAATGTTAATGCACCGACTCAGTCATAACAGTATAAGGCAGGGGTACTGCAGTAAACTCAGGGCTGGTATGTTAGAATAGTAGTCAGTTATTGTTAATAAAATACATGTTTTTTGTCAAAATCCACAGAATCATGTTAGACTTTTGTTCGTAGAGAAATCCTCCGCCTGATTGGCTGATCTGACTCGTAGCAGATGATGTAGTGACTGTGCTTTCATGAGGAAAAAAACAATGCATCTGTGTCATCAAAATGTACTTCTCTATTTATTAATTACATTTCATAATTAAATAAATTAACTTCATTTACAGTATATTACAAATAACATTTTCTTCATACATGATGGCCTTTTAAATTAAACCATTGTCAGAGTCCTTGTGTTTTTAGGAGAGTGCATCAGCTTCTACTTTGCAGTGAGTTTCTGTTGGATGTTTCTGTATCTCAGAAGCTCCTCCTCGGAAACTGACGGCTTGAAGTTTTCCAACGCTGAAGAGAAATCCTCAACGGTGACGAGGACAGGAGATTCCTCCGAGTCCAGACCTGAGAGACAGGAGAGACAGGGACATTACAAGCTAAGACAAACTGTGGTGCTTTATGACAACCACACACAGGACTGATGCTTAGAAAATGTTTAAGTCCACT
Source organism: Gymnodraco acuticeps (assembly GCF_902827175.1). Lineage (NCBI taxonomy): Eukaryota > Metazoa > Chordata > Actinopteri > Perciformes > Bathydraconidae > Gymnodraco > Gymnodraco acuticeps. Next base: position 41,704 of record NW_022991949.1, on the reverse strand, counting down.
TCCTGTTGGACGTGGGTTTTTAGTTCAGTGTATTTTGTAAATTGTGTAATTTTTCTTTTTGATTTGATTTATTTCAAATGTGTAAAACAATAATAAAAAAATTATAATGAAATTTAACATGAGAATTATGATATCAAATCAAGTTTTATTTATATAGCACATTTATAAACGATTTTTGGTCGAGCCAAAGTGCTGTACATATAATAAAAATAGCCTATAGAGACACTTTACAGCAAATACAACAGCACAGATTGTTCAGAATATCAGTATGAGAAAAACGACACCCTCTGTCCTTAGACCCTCTGTCCTTAGACCCTCTGTCCTTAGACCCTCTGTCCTTAGACCCTCAGTCCTTAGACCCTCTGTCCTTAGACCCTCACAACGTACGAGGAAAAACTTCCAGAGAAAGAATACAAAATTAAGCAGTGTCAAATTGACATACAAAAATATTACTAATTCTAAATTATATATAAAGAAATTATCTACTTAATTACACATAACAGAAAATATTTTAAATTTTGTATCTTTATAATTTTGTAATACATGCTACTTAAAGGTGGGGTAGGTAATTCACTTCAGAAACACTTTTTGTTATATTCCATGGAATGCTCTTAACACCCCGATAGCAATGAATATATTAAATGCTTTGACAATAAATACGTACAAAAACTTCATCTGTGGAAGCCGTAGCGCTGTAAAAAGCACGACCAATCATCTGAGCCGGCCCGGCTAAAGTAACTGGATGGCCTACCTGCCTGTCAGCCTTCCATCTGGGCACAAACTTATCTCGTGCCCTCATTGGTCATGTGCGCGTTCGTGTGTGTTGGAGGAGGGGCTCTGTAAGGAAGTCTGAAGGAAGGGGCAGATTCTTTCCGGTTGTGTATTTTCAAATTCTAGCGCACTCGAGCTGGTTTCTCCATGCTGTCTTTTCTAGCTGTAGCAAACGCAAAGTTCCCCTCTGTGGGACCAATAAAGGTATTCTGATTTTCTCACCCTCATCGATGAGCGAGATCTTCCTCTTGATGGCGGCCGTCATGGCGTCTGAACACAGAGCGTACAGGTCGGCGCCGGTCATGTGATCCGGGCAGCGATCCACCACCTGCTGCAGGTCCACCGCAGAGTCCACCTGGAACCTGAACACAACATTCATTCATTTATGTGGAACACAAAATCTTCCAAAACATCCACAGAGTTGATTCAAGATTCAAAGGTCTTAATGTCATGGCACATAAACTACAGAGTACAAATGGCAATGGAAATCTTATGAGCTCCTCCAACGATGCAACATATATAAAATACAAAATGAAGTCTAGTGCAAGAAGTCTATATACACGTAAATAGAATAGAATATGATATCATTTACAAAATGTTGGCGTTCTTAAATGGATTATATTTTTTAAATATATAATGTTCTTGCGCATTGAGGGAGATTTTTTCCACTTTTTTTTGTAAATAAAGGAATAAATCAAAGGAATGGAAGTTTTGTATTTTATACTGAATTTGTATTCTCCGTTTTCTAATATATTCACCTGCACACATAATGCATTTATGACCGTGTATATATTTGATCATTTCTTGGTGAATGGCAGCCACAGGTCCTTGAAGTCCTTAAAAGTTTGGAGAACATCTTAGAAAGAAACAAGCAGTTCTTACTTTCTGAGGATGGCCTGGAGAACCTGCAGCTGGGATCCTCGGTCCTCGTTGATTCCAACATAAACCAGTTTATCAAACCTGAAGAACAAACAGACACATGTGTTTGGAACTAGAGGAAGTCAAAAGGATTGAATATGCCTGGGTTCAATGGGATCGTTATATCCTTAATGTGGGAAGCAACACGTTTATTCCAAGGTTTTACGGTACTTTAACTTCAAGAGAGACTAAAGCTTCCTGAGATCACAATAAATATTCTGCAAGGATTGAAGTTTTCTGCGTGTGTGTGACCTCTGACCTGCCGGGCCTCAGCAGCGATTGGTCGAGAAGATCCGGACGGTTTGTGGCTCCGATGACAAAAACCCCGACGGACGACTGCAGGGCGTCGAGCTCGGCCAGCAGCTGAGACACCACTCTGGACGAGAGAGTCAAACGCACTTATCATATTTGCAGCAACACACTTTCATATTCTTAAAAAGGCAAGCACGCGGCACACGGACAATCCTTTTTGTGCCGTAGAAGTCAAATGTAACAGATCGTTCGATGTGGACGCACACAGACACTGATGAAGAGAACCTTGGTTGACAAAGATACCATTTCTGGTTCCCGTTATCTCTGACTGGTGCTTTGTTGTAGCTTGCTTTGTAATCCGCTCAGGTAAACCCTCACCTGTCCATCACCCCCCCAGAGTCCCCGCTGCGCCCCCTGCTGGGAGCCAGAGAGTCCAGCTCATCGAAGAAGATCACACAGGGCGCTGCTGAGCGGGCCCTGAGGAAACACTGAACACACACACGTTCATTCGTCTCACACATTCATCAAGCTGACAAACACCAGAATGACCCTCTAAATAAAACAGACCTTCTCTGATGTTCTCTTCACTCTGACCCACGTACATGTTGATGAGCTCTGGGCCTTTCACACTGAAACACACACACTACAAATGTTAGCAGAGCACTTTAACCCTCTCTCTAACCAACATTTACTAAATATAGGCTAGGAGAATTGATTTATATAGCACATTTCAAAATGAGGCATCAAAGTGCTTTACAAAAACAACTCCTTGAAATGAATTCTGATTCAAAGAAATGGTGGTAGAAAAATGTTCAAACCCCGGAGTGTTGTCCTACCTGAGGAAGGTCATGGAGCACTCAGTGGCCACGGCTTTGGCCAGCAGGGTTTTCCCGGTCCCTGGGGGTCCGTAGAGCAGGACCCCGGTCCGGTTCAGAACCCAGAGACAGGAGCTCCGGGCGCTGCAGAGGGAGCTGCACCGTGTCCAGGATCTCCTTCTTCACCTGATGAAGACCTCCAATGTCCTCCCAGCGCACATCTGGGATCTGTCACACAACAGCAGCGCATTTAGAGGTGATTACATAATGTTGGGGAACCCATAACTTTGACCCAGTTCTTTGACATCAGTCTGCACGGCCCTCACTGAGCTCAGGCCTGTCACCTTGGCTGCTGGGCTCTCAGTGTGTGGACTCCCTGTTCCTATCTGTTGGCGTCAGCTGATAGAGGTTAGAGTGCTTTGCCTGTTCTATCTTGTTGTGCACAATGTTGATTCTTCTCAGAACTAGCTAAACACATGGGTCTGGGGTAGAGATCTAACCCTAACCCTCCGGCCGAAGCTCCAAATAAACCATCAGTGTTTGCCATCAAAGCTCCTGCTCTCCCCGTGTCTCTCTGAGTCCCGTCTCCATTGCTTCAGAAGCTTCCGTCACACATTTAAAGGCTTGTTGTGTCACCTTGGGGGCTCCGATGGCCGTGGACTGGGCCTCCTGTAGGGTCTCCAGGGCCGAGGAGAAGTCCTGGTTCAGGATGGTGACTCCACTGGAGCACAGATCCTCCTCCTGTCTGCCCCGACTATATACACACACACACACACACGTTTTATTTGTATTTACTTGCACATCTCCAAACATTCTCTTGCACTATTTTATCTGTTCTATGCCCTACATAACTGTTGGAGGATCCTGTGACCTACGTTTCTCCTTGCCATAGCCACACTGTAGCTAATGTGCTAATGTGCTAATGACAATAAAGCATGGAAACTTGAAACAATAATGGGTTAATTAAGCATTACATCTTTGCACAAACTGAACTGAACACTTTGCATGATAAGGACGCCCTGCTAAATATATTAAACTAAGAAAACAAGACAAGGCGTAAGAAAGATCTTCTCCCAAAGAGAGGACACCCTTTATGCCAGATTTAGCTATACGCTTTTGTTTTCCATCTGCAGACCCAAGCTGGAAGTGATGTGATGAAAGTGAGAGTTTAACAACATTTAGTTTTATCCCTACAGCTTTATCAACAACTCTTCATCTTCAGTCTCACCAGGTCTGAAGGAGCCTCCTGCAGGCCGCGCGCCCCGCCTCAACCAGCAGAGCGTTCAGATCCCCCAACACAAACCCCTGAGGAGGAGGAGGAGGAGGAGGAGGAAGAGGAGGAGGAGGAGGAAGAGGAAGAGGAGGAGGACGTGGAAGAGGAGGAGGAAGAGGAAGAGGAGGAGGAGGACGTGGAAGAGGAGGAGGAAGAGGAAGAGGAAGAGGAAGAGGAATCATTAATGAAGGACACATTCACAGTCAGGGGCCGTTTCTCAATCTTGAGGATTCTGGCTTCCAAGCCAATATTTCAAGGATGCTACGTCATCGAGTAACCCGAAGGACTGTTCCAATCTCCAGCATACTTGTAATTCCACCGAGGCCGCGTCCTTGGTTTGGGGGAAATTTCGAGGCTGCACATGGGTAGACTTCGCGTCCTTAAAATCCCCACAATGCTTTGCGCACGGACCAATTTCAAAAACCCTTGCGGAGAATGGATGAACCGACGCAGCACACTTTAAATGTAAGTATAGTGGCGTAGAACATGTGTTGGTAAATATGTTACTTTGTTACATTGTTTGTTATCACCAAAAATGTGTTCCGTGAAAGTAAAGCAAGTTCATAATTAGATAGACATCGTGAGGTATTTATTTTCGGTACAGTTTATGTTGAAACCGTTAGAGAGAGTGGCACACTTGTTAGCCTGTTCCATTCTTCTTCGTTTTCCGAAGCCGTGGCTTGGAAGCATACTTGCTTCGTTTCTGAAGGAAGTGACTTGGAAGTACGCGACTACCAAGCCAGCATCCTCGCGATTGAGAAACGGCCAGGGGGTGTTTCTCAATGTCGAGGAAGGCTGCTCCAGAGCCACTATTTCAAGCATGCTACGTCATCGAGTCCCACCGAAGGACTGTTCCAATGTCCAGCATACTTGGAATTCTACCGAGACCGGCGTATTTCGTAGCGGGAAATTTCGAGGCTGCACATGTGTATCCTCCGCGGTCTTAAAATCCCCACAATGCTTTGCGCACGGACCATTTACCAAATCTTTGGCAGAAATCGCGCTCCATTGAAGGCGGGGCCTCGCATATGACGCACACCCGTAAGCCTGTTCCACCATTCTTCATTTTCAGAGGCTATTAAGGATTCTTGCCTCGCTTCTGAAGGAAGTGACTCGGAAGACATGTGCTACCAAGCAAGCGTCCTCGACATTGAGAAACACCCAGGGTTTCACATTAAGACTACATCAGAATCCTCTCTGCAGACAGCCCCTCTGGTGATATGGCTCGTTTTGTTTGTTTTTTGTCAGCCGGATAACAGAAAAAGTACTGGTTTGATTTCATGGAACTTTGGGGTGTAAGGATGCAGCATGGGCCAAGAAGAAGTCATTACATGTTGGGAGCATATCAGAGTTGCAAATCCAGTTGAGTTGGACTAAACTGGAGGCGAAATCATATATACTGTAGCATGTTTTTCTCACTTCAGGTTTGAATCCACGGAACAGCCATCCCTGTTGAAGTACCACACTGATGCTCATCCTATTTGAAGCACTTTGAATATGCATATATTACTCAAACAATACTGAACTCTGACAGAACTCAGTATGTATGCATATGTGACATTCTAAATATTAATACAAAAAAGGAATCATTTTAATGAGTGAGTTTTTAACTGGGAATTTTTTATGGATAATTATTTTAGTTAAAATGTTTGACTCCATTGAACTGCAGTTTCTCATAACTGAGTACACAAGTAGCAAAGACTTGCAAATAGTAGAATTAAAAATAAATAAAGTAATCTAACTATTAAATAAAGCGCTATAAAAATCCAATGTATAATTATTATTATTTAATAGCACAAGTGGAGGAACTGTGATGTATGTTTTCCAACACTAGTGATTAAGGTGACATAAGCAAAACTATTGGGAATCATCCACTGAATTAAGTGTTAAACATATTTGTCAGATAGCTGATAAAACTTTTTGTTCCAGACGTGTAGTTTTCTGAAAGTATCTGAGCTGTTGCTCCTGACTGAACGCACCGCGGTGACTTTGGAGAGCCTCTCCAGGTCGACGTCTCTCCCCAGAGGAAGGCCTCGGCTCAGGCTGAGCAGCATGGAGCGCCGCTGCTCCTCAGAGGGACTCTCCAGCGCCACCTGGTGGACGAACGCTGATATGACCCCTGCAGACACCTCCCGAGGCCTGCAGACAGTTGCCACCACCACCACGCTGAAACACAGAGACCAGCACCATCACACAGGGTTCATCAAGACCTCAGAGAAATACTAGAACTCATCCACTGCATTCATTTGACAGGTTTTTATAGAAATGGATCAGGACAAAAAGAGAGAGAATCTTTCTTCCTGAAACTTTCAGAGTCTCTTTCCACAGAGGGGACACATGTTGAAGTAGAAGAGACATGAAGAAGAGGGGACACATGTTGATGTAGAAGAGACATGAAGAAGAGGGGACACATGTTGATGTAGAAGAGACATGAAGAAGAGGGGACACATGTTGATGTAGAAGAGACATGAAGAAGAGGGGACACATGTTGATGTAGAAGAGACATGAAGAAGAGGGGACACATGTTGATGTAGAAGAGACATGAAGAAGAGGGGGACACATGTTGATGTAGAAGAGACATGAAGAAGAGGGGACACATGTTGATGTAGAAGAGACATGAAGAAGAGGGGACACATGTTGATGCAGAAGAGACATGAAGAAGAGGGGACACATGTTGATGCAGAAGAGACATGAAGAAGAGGGGACACATGTTGATGTAGAAGAGACATGAAGAAGAGGGGACACATGTTGATGTAGAAGAGACATGAAGAAGAGGGGACACATGTTGATGAAGAAGAGGGGACACATGTTGATGTAGAAGAGACATGGAGAAGAGGGGACACATGTTGATGTAGAAGAGACATGAAGAAGAGGGGACACAGTTGATGTAGAAGAGACATGAAGAAGAGGGACACATGTTGATGTAGAGAGACATGAAGAAGAGGGGACACATGTTGATGTAGAAGAGACATGAAGAAGAGGGCACACATGTTGATGTAGAAGAGACATGAAGAAGAGGGGACACATGTTGATGCAGAAGAGACATGAAGAAGAGGGGACACATGTTGATGTCGAAGAGACATGAAGAAGAGGGGACACATGTTGATGTAGAAGAGACATGAAGAAGAGGGACACATGTTGATGCAGAAGAGACATGAAGAAGAGGGGACACATGTTGATGTAGAAGAGACATGGAGAAGAGGGGACACATGTTGATGTAGAAGAGACATGAAGAAGAGGGGACACATGTTGATGTAGAAGAGACATGAAGAAGAGGGGACACATGTTGATGTAGAAGAGACATGAAGAAGAGGGGACACATGTTGATGTAGAAGAGACATGAAGAAGAGGGGACACATGTTGATGAAGAAGAGACGTGAAGAAGAGGGGACACATGTTGATGTAGAAGAGACATGAAGAAGAGGGGACACATGTTGATGTAGAAGAGACATGAAGAAGAGGGGACACATGTTGATGTGGAAGAGACATGAAGAAGAGGGGACACATGTTGATGTGGAAGAGACATGAAGAAGAGGGGACACATGTTGATGTAGAAGAGACATGAAGAAGAGGGGGACACATGTTGATGTAGAAGAGACATGAAGAAGAGGGGACACATGTTGATGTAGAAGAGACATGAAGAAGAGGGGACACATGTTGATGTAGAAGAGACATGAAGAAGAGGGGACACATGTTGATGTAGAAAAGACATGAAGAAGAGGGGACACATGTTGATGTAGAAAAGACATGAAGAAGAGGGGACACATGTTGATGTAGAAGAGACATGAAGAAGTGGATTTTGCATAATAGGGGACCTTTAAAAAAGACTAAGAAGATGTTTGTCTGAGGGACTTCAAGTCAACCTCCGTGGGACAACAAGACCAAGTCGGCTCTGGATTCAAGACAGGATCCTCCAACTAAAAACTAACATTTATCCTTTATTCTTTTACTTCTAACTTGTATGTGTCCTTTTGTCCTCCAGAAGACTTCAGTTCATCAGTACTTTGCTCTACATAACAAAATGATGACGGTGCCAGACTGCAAATATGTTTTCTTAGGCTCTTGCCCCAAACATTAGCACACACACAGCTAATCCAGACAATTGCAAAGCAGACGGTTGCTATGTCACAATTAAGAGGTTTACCAATGCATCTCTAATCCTGCAAACCAGCCTCTGATCAGAACCACAGACCAGCCCCACATTTACCATCGCTAATCTAGCGTTAGCCCGTCCTGGACTCAGTGGACATAGACACGGTTCCTAACATATGAGAAGTAACACTTTGCTGAATCATTTTAATGCTGAAACCACTCTGTAAAATAAGGTCATTCTACGAGTTCAAAGTCCTAACAATACTGCTGAAGAAGAATGAATGAAATGTTCAATGCGTGAGAGTTAAAATAAATCATAATAAAATAGCATTTACCGTAGATATGAATGCCATTGAATGCTCCTGCTTGTTCTTACTAAAACTGAAGTATTAAAAAACTCTACTGCTGTGAAAAGAGGAAACATCTAAATGCTTGAATATATTTAATATATGTTGTTTGTCATCTGTTGTTGGAAGAAATTATGTTGACACCCTCCACTAAGATTCCCTCCTCTTGTCACATGACATGCTGCCATCATGTTCATTAATGGTCTGTTAAAACAGCCTCCACTAATATAATGCTCTGTTAAAACAGCCTCCACTAAGATAATGGTCTGTTAAAACAGCCTCCACTAATATAATGCTCTGTTAAAACAGCCTCCACTAATATAATGCTCTGTTAAAACAGCCTCTACTAATATAATGCTCTGTTAAAACAGCCTCCACTAAGATAATGGTCTGTTAAAACAGACTCCACTGCTCTGGTTTTTGCTGTCGACCCACTATTTTTTCCATTAAGCAACAAAAATAAAACTACAAACAAAACAGCAATGAACAAGAACATGTTACCACAGATACTACAGATCCAAATACTTCTGACCATTTGTTGTACATGCCATCTGTTAGGAATGTGTAAAAGGTCTCCTATTATACTATTATTTTTTTTATATTACATGTGCTCCCTCCAGTACAGGTTAGCTCTAAGTGTTAGCGATGCTTGCTAATGTAAACAAAGACCATATAGCGTCCTAAACACGTCGGACATTGTTTCTGATTGCAACGTTTCTGATTGGGCCGTGGGTGTAAAGCCAGCCCACATTTCTGATATGACGTCATATTTAACGTTTCTACGTCCTCCACCTGCAGCTAGATCAGTGTTACAGCATTAAAGTGTTAAAGGCAGTGACCTGGTGGGGGCGCTGTGGAGCAGCTGGCTCAGCGCAGCCTGCACCCTGCCGTCCTCCTCGGCGCCCCCTCGAGGGCGGAGCAGGACCTGCAGGTTCCTGAGCAGCAGGACGCAGGGCTGCAGGGCTTCAGCACGCTGAAACACCGAGCTGAGCTTCACCTCCGAGGCTGCTGGGGTGTCAGCACACACACTCACACAGTCCACCTGCACAACAGGAAGTGTAACCATAACAACGTGTAACAACAGTCACACACACACACAGTCCACCTGCACATAGGACAACAGGAAGTGTAACCATAACAACAGTCACACACACACTCACACAGTCCACCTGCACACAGGGCAACAGGAAGTGTAACCATAACAACGGTCACACACAGTGAGGGAAATGTTAAGGTAAAAAGCTGCATTTATCCAGCTGTTTTCTTAATGTGAAAACATATGTTTATGAGTAGCTAATTTGATACATGTAATACTTTTATATATATTTAATAATCATTTACAACTCAATGTTTAAAAAAGAATTAGAAGATATCAATATATTTAGGCAAAATATACCAAATTAAATATCAAATAGCTCTTCTGTGTAATTGTAACGGATAAAAACAAATATTATACACAAACTTGACATTTTGCCCAATGAGTACTTGCACTTTTGAAACTGTGCAAGACAGTAACAGTTCTTAGAAAAAATAAAAGACTGGAAATGTTGCAGTAATCGGATTAATAGGAGGAAGAATAAAAAAGATGAAGAAGGCTGTCTTACCTTCAGCAGGTGGAGGTTCAGTCTCCGACTCGCTGCGCTGACTGCTGTCATCTTCCCACTTCCTGACGGGCCGTGAAGGAGGACGGTGCAGCCGGGCAGAGAGCTGCTACAACCACACAGAACAGTATCATCACATGACTACATGTCCCATCATGCCTCTCTCTATCACACTTCCTGTCAGAGCTGCAGACGGACAGTTACCTGTGGTGCAGGTGAGGGAGGACGATGCTGCTGAGGAGCTCCACCGTCCTGAGGAGGCCCGGAGGAGAGAGGCTGCTCCACAGAGAGGAGCCCTCCAATGAGAGGGGGGGGACCGCGCTGCTGGTGGACGCTTGCTGAGGACACACACACACACACACACACACACACACACACACACACACAGCATTAGCATAATCAAAACAATCTTCCTGAATCTTCTCCCAATTGTTTTTTTTTTCCTAAAAAAGGAAACAGAAAACGTCACGAGGGTAAAGAAATATCTGAATAATAATTCATGAGGACTTGGAAAAACTTAACAAAGGGTTACAGAATCCCACTGTTCTTACACGACTTTGAAGGGATGTTTAGCAACTTTATTGAGAACGCATTGAACATTAGTAGGCTAAACAAACACAACCAACTTTCATTAACAATTAAAGTAAGGGCCTGTACTGTCAAAAGAACTTTGAGTATCTAAAACGAGTGATCTGCAACAATGGATGCTTTTAATGGCCAAATGTTGAGTTGCTTCAAATGTTGCTGACGCATGAATACAGGATTATCTCCTCTTCTTTGTTAGGATGCTGCAGTGTATCCTATGAGTGACGGAAGCTTTGAAACACGTCCTTAACATTTAGAGATAATTAAACCAGCTCTTAAAATGCCACTAAGGTTTTTGCAGGTTATTTCGCTGAGTCAGAAACTTGACTAAGCGAACGAGACTATTGAACTGCAGCCACACACACTGACAGGAGGCAAAGGGTCAAAGGTCACCATGTAGAGAGAGGTGTGTTGTCTGTCAGCCAGGAGAGCTTCTCCCTCCTCTTCTTCTCTCTCTGCAGACGGACACACCTTCTGCACTCTGAAGTACAGCACCGGACACCTGCCGGAGGTCAAAGGTTGCACTTAGGTTAACAGTTAAAAAAAAAAAAGAGCATTTAAATAATGAACTGTTTATTGTAAAATTCAAATGTCATAAATGTCCGAGGCAGTTATTAAGACATCACTTCATTAACTCAGATTAACCTAACCAACAAATACGTAACTGAATGTATATTTCATCATTATCATAAGATAATAACATTTGTGTCTCTACAGAATAATCTTGTTCATGTCAAGCTGAACACGCAGACAAAACAACATGTTATACATTATCACATGCATGTCCTCTGTAGTCTTCAGCGTGCTGGTGAACATCATGTATCCGTACCTGTGTATTCCCTCTGAGTTGTTCTCCAGCAGGTCTGGATGGTTTTCAGCACGAACGGTCAGGATGTCTCCCTCTGAAACCAGCCTGCAGAGAGAGAGGACACTCAGAGGAGAAGTGTATAATAATAATTATGATTTAGTATCTAAATGCTGTCAGGCTGACCTGGGCGTGCTGAAGTGTTCAGACAGCACCGTGTCGCAGCAGCTGAGGCTGTTGTAGAGCGGGGAAATCACGGGCTGGACGTGAAGCTCGCTGGAGAACGCAGGAGAAGCTGAGCGACAGAAGCTGTGAGAGTGCGGACCGCCGGGCGCTGGAGGAGAGGGTCTCCACCTCTGAGAGGACACGACATGTTATTAAAGGGGGAGAGGCTGAGATAAAGTAGTGACTAGAAAAGGGGACTCTGTTGTCGTTCTGGTGGAAATAATTCTGGGGAAATTAACATTTTCACTTGTTGACATACATTTTAAAATAATATGCCTTTAGCAAATATTGCACCCGGGCGCTGTACAATAGCTGCCCACTGCTCCTAGTACTAGGATGGGTTAAATGCAGAGGTCAAATGTCACTGTGTGCATGTATGTGTGACCATTAAAGAGGGTGTCATCCTCCAATTCTATTATCTATTTATCCATATTGCTTTTTTGGATAGAATTCAGATGAATTGTTGATCCCTGGTTGAATCACCTTCATCCTCAGAGTGCAGCTGCTCACGGGGATCACGTCTCCTTCAGTCATGTTGAACCACAGAGTTGCTGATATGAAACCGACTTCCTCCTGGTTCTGCAGATCTGGACTTAGTGATGGATCCAGCACCAGCACAGAGACCAGCCTCTGTCTGCAGACCCCCCCCCTCACATCAGCTGTTCTGCAGGAACCGCCTGGCCTCGACAGCTTCACCCACTCCTGGTTGAACAGCCCCAGCCTGAGGAGCAGCTGTTTGCTCACAAACACACAGCTGTCCACATCCACAGCGACCCCCTGCTGACCTTTGACCCCCCGCCATCGCTGAGTGTCCACCACCCGGACGTCCAGCCTGCACTCCAGCGCCTGCAGGACGCCCGAAAACCCCGAGCCCAGCAGCTTCCTGTTGTCCAGGAGAGAGAGACCGCCTCCGAGGCCGTCAGCGTAATGAGCGAAGTCCGACACGCACAGTCTGAGTGGTCTGATGAGATAAGATATAACTTTATTTAACCTGTTAATTCAGGCGTTAATAGAAGCAAAAGTGTCAGAATGAAAAACAGGGTTCACACAGGGTAACAATAAAGATAAAATAGAATACAAATTAAAATAATGTGATAAAGTGATAAATTAGGAATTTCATTAGGATCACTGTAGATGTTTTGTCTTCTTCTGTATTTATTTTAATATTGTTGTTATGTTTTCTTCTTGTTCTGTAAAGCACGTTGGGCTGCTTTGTGCATGAAAGGGGCTATACAAATAACGTTTATTATTATTATAAAGTAACTATAAAACAAGATATCACAGTAAAAAGTTGTGCATTTGTATGAACATGTTAAATATATTTACATAAGTGTGCAGGGTGGGGGGGCGGCAGGGGGGTCCGGGGGGTCCCAGCAGTCAGTCAGAACCAGAGAGGTGTCGGCCGTGATCCGTCCCTGAGTGACAGGACTGCACTCCAACACCAGCAGGTCCATCACCTTAGGAAGAGGGGGGGGGGAATCAAAACACTTCATTAAAACAACTGTTCTGGTTTCAGGATGAACTGCATGTTTACAATTAAATTAATTAATGCAATAAGAACAAGACACATGTATTAAAAGTTATTAAACTATGTTTTATTTAAAAAACAGGTGTCTGATTTGTATCAACACACTTTTTTTGTCATGTTCACATGACAGCGTTTTTGATTATTTTCAGTTTTCATCAAAAGTTGCAATTTCTTTTAAAGGATTATTTTTTCTCATTTCTCAAAAATGTCAAACTTATATAATTCAAAAACATGGAGCTGAAGAAGTTCAGATTCCGACTTGTAAATGAAGAATAAATAAAGTTATAATGCCCCTGGTCTCTCACCTGTCCCGGGTCCTCCCCCAGGTGTATGGGGGGCAGCAGCAGCGGGTCTCCCTGCCGGGCCAGCAGACACTGTCCCGGGCTGCAGAGCTCCAGCAGCCCCTCGGTAAACCTCTCTCCTCCTGCCCAGAGGAGGGTCTGTCTGCTGCGGGCTCCCAGCACCACTCTGTTCAGGGAAACCGGCTCCATGGCCCGGATAGTCCCGGTGCTCCCGGCCCTCTGGAGCCCGTGGTGCTGCAGGAAGAGCCGGCTGGTGAAGAGCCGGACCAGGGTCTTGAACTCGGGTCTGGGGGAACCAGCAGTCTCCTCCTCGGTGGTCGGGTGGAGGCGCAGTAAAATGCCCGGCTTACAGGAGCCCTGAGGCGGCTGCGGGGTGAAGAGGACGGTTGGTGGGTCGCTGTCATTCTGGAAGATCGAGTCCAGGTGAGATTGGAAAATCAAAACATCCAGAGGACTGAGGTGAGAGGGGAAAGTTTCCAGGCAACACAACTCCACCTGCAGCGCCATGTTGGACCTGCGTCATCACTGCTTCTTCTTCATGGCTTCCGGGGGGTCAACACTGCCACCCGGTGGACGAACAGGGTACTACATACAGTTTATAATAATTATCAAATTATATGAGATAAATAAAAACAATTATTTATTTATTTTATTTTATACATACGTAAATAAATGTTGATTTTAGTTATATTTTATAATTATTTGTAAAACTAATATTACAGGTAAGTCGATGGTCAATAGTCAAGGGTGTAACTTTGGTTTGAAAAGTGGGGGGGGACGTAAAACAAGGGGTCCTCCGTTGTTGTGAGAGTCTGCGAGACCAGAGATGTAGTTCATTGAGCGTTTCACACAAACAAATGTGTTACTTCACAGTTTGAAATGTTACTTATACATTTTATTTTTTTTGACTTGCAAAATTATCTTTTAAATTGACAAACATCATTATGTGTAATTCGTGGCACAATTCAAACGGGATCGAAAGATAATCTTCTCTCTCCATTGACTTCAATACATAATTTTTCCGGAATAAGGTCCCATGGAGGTCCACCGGAAGGGGAGGGACTTAAACATTTTCTCGATTTTATTACATTTCCTGCCTTTCTACAAATATATTAGGGACTATGGTGTTAAAAAGTCCAAGAAAAATGTGTAGTGTATATGATGAGTGTGCAGATGTATCTAGTATCCTATCCATGTGAACCTGTTTTATTTGTTGGTGGACCTCACATCCTCTAGAAGATTTTTTTTTTCTTTAAATTGAAGTTAAATGCATCAATCTGGTGCACTTTGAGGGCAAAATTAAGAGATTTATGGATACAGCTCTCAACACTCATATGAAACAAAACTGTATATATTTAAATGATCAAAAAACCATTAGAATATGCTCACAACCAATAACAAATATTTGATAAACTCCTCTCTCCTATCTTTATCTTACCTTGTACAGCTTTTATTTAAAAAAAACCTTTGCATTAAACAATCAAGCAAGACATTTATTTTTCTGCTGGAGGAAATTAATTGTATTATTTGTATTCAAGGCAATGGCCTTTCCCCCCCCAAGATAATAATACTAATTGATTTATTTTGTTTAGCGCTTTTACAGATGCTCAAAGTCGCTTTACAGAGAGAGTGAAAAGAAAAGAACAACAAATAAATGTATAATTAAAGTCAAATTAAAATCAAGCAATACAAACACGATCACACATTAAAAGCCAGATTGAAGAGGTGAGTTTTTGTAAGTTTTTTGAAGGTGGTGAGGTCAGTGCAGTCTCTGATGGGTTGTGGGAGTGAGTTCCAGAGCGAGGGACAGTGACGGAGAAGGCTCTGCCCCCCCAGGTCCGGTGCTGATGCGAGTGGGGATGAATAGGAGGTTGGCTTCTGATGAGCGGAGGCAGAAGGAAGGGGTGTGGTGGTGGTGGTCTGTGAGGTAGGGGGGGGGGGGGGGGGGCTGGTTGTTGAGGCCGATGAAGATGATGTCTAACACACTTTTTCCTTGCATTTCAGGTGTCTGTCAAATCAACACTGTCAGAGGATGGTACACCACCATCGCCATCACCATCATCATTATCAACTCCACTGTAAGGCACTTTGACTTCACAGCAGGGAGAGACAAATTGGCGCCTTTGTCCTGCAATGTCTGAAAAAGATTTAAGTTAGAAACACAGCTAGAAAGTACCCGCAGCGCATCCTCTGATGTGTCGTTCTAAGTTACTAGAATGTATTCTCGCCTGAATCACATGAAATGGTAATAAACAAAGAAAAAAATGGGCTAATGTTGCTCGGGCAACATTAGCCCGTACCTGTGCACGTCCCTGACAGAGAGAAAGCTGTATTCATGTCTCTCCTTGTATTCCCCTGGGAGTCCCATGAGGCATCATCACAGAGCACGTCTGTGAGTACAAGTTGGTCAATACAATTTACAGATACATCCAACCCTTCCAGAGCTCAGGTATGTTTTCTCAGAGTTGTAAAAATAAATCAGACAGCTAAATGAAATTGAATGTAATGTAATATATGCCTAGCACAATAGAGCGGTGCAGGAAAGACTCTTAACCTGTTAAGCCCCAAGGTCCCCCTCGGCGGGTACTTTTTTTTTCACGACACTGTGTCTCAGGGGATCTTAATATTTAAGAACCTATTACTGTGTTATACCAGATTAACGGGAATAATCTCAGCTAACTGACTATACAAACCATTTTTACCAAAACAAAACACAAGTCTCATAAGAAGCATCTAAATGACCCCTGAGCAAAAAATGCTAACGCACTTTGGCACAGAACTCAAGATAAAAGATACCCTTATTACTTATCGTAGTTGCACATACAAGATATCCGATTAAAGCTGAGGTTACACTGATTATTTAGGTATACATATCATCACTGAGTGATCCGAACTCGCGACAGGGGAAGCAAACACAGACATCACAACACGTACCTTTACGTAACTTTTACGGGAGATCGTCTCACCGTAGCTGTCAATCTGATTAAAAGACGTGTTCAATGGCATTAAAACGAGAAAAAACGTGGCTGAATCGGTTAATCCATAGGTTGATAATGTTTCTGTGGAATATATATTTTTTATTTATAATCCATAATTCAATTTTTATGTAAAAATCGGAGAGTAAAAGTTAGCTGCTAATGGTAGCCACCAGAGTTATTGCAGCTTCCGGTCTTGGGTATGCGGCAGTCTCACACACACACATTACCAAATAAGGAGTATGTGGGAGTTCCCCTTGATTCCATTGGCTCTGACGGTTAGAAAGAGATGTCAATCAGCAAAATCGAGCGAGGGGGGCCAGAGATAGGTCAAATCCACCCAAATGACCCCAGAAATGTTTTTTTTGTTGCTAAATCTCTCTAAAAAAGGTCAATTTCACTTGTTTTGCATCAACCTTGATACAGGGTACTTATTATACGTTGTAGTTTGGATTCCTAAAGCTTTTAGTCTACCATCCCATCATTCAAGGGTGGTTTTCACTATAAGTAATCGGACACAATAATTTACATTTTTTCACTGTGTTCAATCTGAATTTACTTTAGATTCCTGAAATGTTTTGTTCTATGACAGAAAATACATCAGTAATTTCCCCACTGGTGAAGGTTGAAAGCTTGTATGTGTCTAATGCCCCTTTCACACCAACGGTGTTTCAGGGCCGGTTCGGAGCTGGAGCTTGAAAAGCACCGGTTTTTCCTGTTCACACCGCAGCCGCTAATACCTCATTCACACCAACGCAACTCCGGTTCAAGCTCCGTGCTAGAGCTTTTCAGGTTCAGAACCGGTTCTTCGGTTTAGCTCCGGCTGTTTTCACACCGCCCAGAGTCCATCTGGTGCTGCATCATCGTTTGCGTCATGACGTAACCATTTGCGTGCCTGCTTCATAAAGCCAAACCGCGCGGAAACCCCTCACAGCTGACACCGACAACAACAATGGCCGATTGTGCTCCAGCTTCCTCTGTACCTCTTCGGAAGACCAGATTCCCAGTAGGTAGCTGGTCTCTTCAGTGGACCACTGCTATTGTTAAGTTTCTCCATTGTTGTGTACAAACTGGATAAAACGCTGGCTTTTTATTGTTGTTCAGGAGTTGATCCCGCCCCTGCCCCCGCCTCGACGTAAGCATGACGTATGCGGTGCATTTGCTCCAGCCGGACAATTTTTTGGTGCTTGAAACGAATCGGATTCCGGAGCTAAGAGGCTGCTCCGCTGCGGTGTGAACAGGAAAACCCGGTGCTTTTCAAGCTCCAGCTCCGAACCGGCCCTGAAACACCGTTGGTGGACCAAAAAGTTGTCGACCTAGAAAGAAAGCACCGCATACGTCACGCTTACTTCGGAGGCGGGGGCAGGGGCATCAGTTTTAATGTTATACCATAGTAATTTATGCTGCAAAGCTGGGTATTTCGAGCTTGGCGCATGCAGAGGCTAACAGCAGCTAGCTCTAACGCCATCGAATAGGACGTATATGTACCTTCTTTCTCCTACGGAATCGTCGTTGAAGTTGATGATGATTGTAAAGAACTTTTGAATGTAGCATGTAATGACTGTAAAGTTAGTAGTAAAGTCGTCCCATTTCTTCCATTTCGCTTCGACAGAGCAAAACTAAAACGAGTAGCGCTTCAATACAATCGGTCGTTGTTGTCGATGTGAGGGGCTTCCACGCGGTTTGGCTTTATGAAGCAGGCATGCACGCAAACAGTTAGGTCATGACGCAAACAATGACACAATGACGCAGCATCAGCCGGGCTCTGAGCGGTGTGAACAGAGCTGAACCGAAGAACCGGTTCCGAACCAGAAAAGCTCTAGCACGGAGCTAGAACGGGAAAAGCCTTGGTGTGAAAGGGGCATTAGAGATGGTGGTTGCCAGAGGTGTGGACTCGAGTCACATGACTTGGACTCGAGTCAGACTCGAGTCACCAATTTGATGACTTGAGACTCGACTTGACAAAATCACAAAACACTTGTGACTCGACTTGGACTTGAGCCTTCTGACTTGAGGTGACTTGATACTTTAATTCAGAGGTCTCCAACACGCCGATCGCGAGATGCCGTTAGAAGAGAAGACTCCCGTCGGGGAAAGCAGAATCTTCAGCCGCTCCTACTCTTGCTGAGAATCCTTGCAGGCAGCTTTATTTAGCTGGGCCACCATGCGGCCAATCATATGCGAGGACACACTAGGATCATACCATTATGTGAAAGAAGGGTGGGGGGCACAACAGGTGTAGTGGTACAGGCCAGCTGCACAGAGCGGCGGGGAGACGGGGAGCCGGATTTAAATGCAAGCGCATCGGAAAAAGTCAAGAAATTAGAGAAAACCGAAAAAATAAGCAGCATCTGGCTGCATTTGAATGATATTGGAGAAAGCAAAGCTGAGTTCAGGATTTCTAAAATGAAAATAACCTACTTTTTTTTTGTATACCACTTTTTTTGTATACCACACAATTTATTGTCAGAGGTGGGAGAAGTTCAGATCTTGAGTAAAAGTACCAGAGTGTAGGAATACTCGGTTACAATAAAAAGTCCTGCATTCAAAATGTTACTCAAGTAAAAGTACAAAAGTATTAGCATCAAAATATACTAGATAGATTGTGGGTCCCTTATAACATGTCCTACACAGTGGAAATAAACATTCTGGTCACCTTAACATCAGGGATCTTATACATTAACTCCTTCTGAATCAAACCGTCACAGTAGCCTTAACTTACTGATCCCTCTTAAAATAGAAAAAAAACACGTTACTTTACCAGCAGAGAGAAAATGTATTATTAATGTGACTAATAAAGAGCAGTTTGATTATTAAGTATTATTCTGTAAAGTATAGATGTCATTACATTTGGTGAAAAGCACATAATGACTTGTTTATGACTCGTTTTGTCAAAGTTTAGGACTTGGACTTGAACTTGCCCATCCTGACTTGAGACTTGACTCGAACTTGAGCGCAAAGACTTGAGACTTGACTCAGACTTGCAAAACAATGACTTGGTCCCACCTCTGGTGGTTGCTAACAAATGACTACATAAACTACTAGACTTTATGACGCGGACATGAGTCCTCCTTCAGCTAAGCGGAGGTGACACTAAGCAAAAATCACATTGCGTTTGTTGAGGATGCCCTTGCTGCTCACATTTGGATGGGCCTACGAAAATACAACATCACTGCACCACTTTATGCTCTATTGTTTATTTAGCCCAGCCAAACCTTTTCTTACTGCTGGCAGTGAGAGCTGTACAATGAAAAATCAGATTCCCTTTATTCATCCAACAGAGGGGAAATGTAATTTGTTACAGCAGGTAAAGAGCCAAAGGTAGCTGAATATGAATTAAGAAGTGAATCGTAAAAATATGAAAGATAAAGTAGAAATTACACATCTTATTAAATACGAATCCATTAGTGACAGTTTTGAGATAGCAGCCAGTTGATAGTATTAAAAGTAAAATATGTAAGAACTTTATTGCCAAAAGAACAAACTGTGAATTAAGTGTATCTACAAACATAAGCCATGAAACAGAACTTGAAGCCAAAACTTCATTTACTTCACTATAGCATGACTTGCTAATCTTTCCCTATGAGTTATATTAATATAACATCAGGCAATTCTGTGTTTTTATTATTTCCCAAAAGGTGGGGAACACATGATCGAAAAGTGGACATATTTGCTCTGGGGTTGATATACTTGGAACTCCTGTGGAAAGTCTCTCCTGGCCATGAAGGAGGAGAGGTGAAGTTTACAGACAAAGACTTGCCACCACAATGTTACTATAATTTGTCGACTTTTCTCTTCTTGTATTTATATGCAACATTCAACTCAATTGTTGAATTATTCATAACTATGTTCTTTCATCCTTTTATCACTGCATGAATGCCAGGTTTTAAAACATGCAAGAAAACAGATTCTCCCGACAGACTTTTCACGGGCCTTCCAAGAAGAGGTATATTACAATGTTTGTAACAATCAGCTTATATTTTAAGCCTAGTTACCATTGAAAAAAGGTCGGGAGCTACTGTGGTAATGTAACCAGGCAAAGAGAGTGGCTGATACATTAAGAGTGTCCTCTAAAATAATAAAGTCCCCCCCCCCCAAACTAAAACCTAGACAGAGTCAGTATGGCATCACAAACAAACACAATTATATCTGGAGTAATTCTCAGGCATTGTCCAACTTCAAATGCAGTCTTCTTGTTAAGGCTGAATAATCCAAACGAAAGCAAAAATAATAAGTCCAAAGTCACTTCACAAAAAAAGGTAATCCAGTTCAAACGAGAACACTGCCAGTTGAGGATAAAACTCCAAAAAGAAGGGACTCACCGGCCGCCGAAAAAGGGAAATAATATTCCTTTTAACTCTTGTGATGTCAGTCTTTGCTGCTCCTCAGGCTCTTTGGATGTCAATGTTCCTAAAGCCCATACAGTATCCCCAACCTCCCTCCAAACCTTTTATTTTCCTCCCAAACAAACAATTCCCTCTGCCTTTGTTCCCTTTGGCCCCGGCTTTTCCTCACCTGTATCCAAATGCACACCTGAGTAGCACACCAGATCTCAGTTAAAGGTATTATTTTTTGCAGAACCTAATCATCAAGGAAATGCTGCATGAGAAGCCAGAGGAGCGACCTAACGCAAGTGATCTGAAGGCACAGCTGGACAAGTTGGCTCAGACACAACATGTGCCCCCGAAAAGTGCAACTGTGTGATTATCACGAATTGTGACAAGTCTTATGAGGGTAATGGGATCTGTCTGTCGTCTGAAGAAAATATTTGATATACTGTTTATATGATGTTATTAATATTCATTGATGAATGGTTAATGGACTGCACTTAAATAGTGATGTATTCAGCTTAGCACTGTCCTGTCTGCACTTACAGGAGTTCAAATCATTCACCATGCAAATAAAAAATGATGGGTTTAATAATCAAAGATTGGAATGTGAAATCCAATGTTATCATAATTTTAGTAACTCAGATATTTCACATCTGTCCAGCTGTTTTAAATAATCATGTGCTGATTATTTCTGTGTCAACAGTTGACATTTTATGTAATGCTGGGAATGGTTTATACATACTACATACTTTGTTTTGTACTAAATATGTTAAGTTTGAGAAGTTAGCCAAAACAAACAGCATCTTTTTTGTATTGCTATATTTTATAATCTTTCACGAAAGACTTCCCTTTTGTTTTTAAATGAGATATTACATCTATTTAGTTTGAACAAATAATCATGTCCTGACTAATTACTTTGGCAGTATGCATCCCAAAAGTATATACAACATCTCTATAGTGTTTGATTGATGGTGTGACACATTTCAAGGGCTCTAACATCATCATGATTTGAGTTGTAGCAGGGTAATGTGGACTCATTCCTATATGACCATGAACATGTGTGTGAAAGGGGTCTTTATGGGGGTATTTCGTGCAATAAGTAGCACGTTCCTTTTATGTAGTTTACATGTTAAACTTGAACGTCATCAAAGGCTTTTAGCACAATCAACTGCATACCATTGAGGTCCCGGTGACCTTTTTTCAGTGCTAAGTCAACTGTGTTGAGTTGTTGTGTTAGCTGCATGTTCTGAAATGTTCTCCATGGTTGGAGAACTGTCACTACTACCAAGATGATAACTTGGTCAAGTCAGCATTGTAAAGCTCCCACCAGAACCTGGCATTTCTATAATTTGTTACAATTACACACATATTAGTTTAGGAAAAGCTGCACCTACATGCTCCACCAGCTCCACCAAATAATTTCACACTGGCCCAAGTATAGGTTCCTTAGTGTTGCACATTACAAATCAAAGCCTTGCCAATACAAATGTTAACATCACAATCGCACACACACATTTAACCACCATCTATATATTTGTCATTCGGCTGACAACTTCCCAAACCTGCCTAACCTGTGCCCAGCCCCAGAGCCAGGCACTGGGCATGGTCGTTGTGGCTATGGCAAGAGTCATACTGAGACAGTGGGTGCATAAACCAAAAAATAAACCCTGTGTGTCAGGGATTGTGTCAGCAGTCTTGTGTAAGTTAGGTTAAAACATTTGTACGAGTGGTGCCAAGTTTGGGGTTTTTGGTGTCTTTAATAAACAGTGACATTCCATAAATCAATAGACATTAATTCAAGAGTAAAGTATGTCGGAAAGCAGATGTCAGGTTAGAATAAATACAATGAGAGTATAGCCTATAATGAAATAAAATATCTAAACATAAAATACAAACTGTAGTGCCGAGAGATAGGGAGTCGGAGGCGGTGCAAAAGTGAACTTTATTGCGGAGCAGAAAAGGACATGTTGCTGGCTTGCAGTCCGAGTAGACAAGAGAGTGAAGTCAGGAGGGCACACAACATATAGTAAACACCTAACATGTCCGTGTGGGAACAATACTCCCAACTGTAGTGCCATGTATGAATTATGTCCCAGTGTATTAATAGGCGGTCACCACAAAACGATCAAATCCAAAACATCAATGTACCTACTGTAAATCAGGTGCCACATTAAAAAATATATAACAGTGTATGTTTTGTTGTTTGTCTGGATTTATGTAGGGCCAATCAGTATTGTCAAGTCGCAACGTTATGACGTTTACTGTCATATCAGGAAATCGAAACTTAGTTGTATCCAAATTCAGTTGAATCGAAGCAGCAAGGATATACGCGGGACCAAACTGGGAAAACCTAGAGCTGCTGTGAGCGGTGTACTTTGATCCTATCGTTTTACGTAATTCAAGATTACAGTCTGACGTGTTTTAAAATGGAAAGTGCTGTTTACAAACTGAACGAATATGCGAAGAAACCAAGTGTTTTACTTATATATGAGGACCTTGGCTCTGTTGGCCCAGACCACGATAAAACGTAAGTTTAATAACATTCCTTTTACCCGTGATTTATGCTTAAGCCTTCCTGTGTAGCTATATTATTCGGTCGGAACGGTAGTGGGAGTGGTTCAATATCAACATTATTGGACTTCTCACAGACAAAAACAGCTTTTCCTAGAGGACACATGGTTAATCAGAAAACTCCTTAAAGAATCATTAAACTACTTTTTAGTTGGTCTACATTGGGAAGATACCATAAACTAAATACAGAATAAAGTACATATAGGCCTATCAAAGCCCTGCATGTTCATAATACAGTAGGCCTATACTTACACTTTTCACTCACACAGGGATCGGTCATTTTCTGGGTGTGATTACTTCCTCATAATGTATGTGTAACCTTTGTTTATAACAAATGGCCTAAATTATAAATTAACAAATCTTCATTATAAAAAAATCGTAAATGAAATGCACATTATTTTACTTTACTGAGCTTCTTAAGGGGTTGTTGATTTTACAATGTCCCAAGTGCAAAGTAATCAACCTCTTCAAGAACAATAAACTAATTTACTTGTAAAATACTCAATAAAGTCATGACATATGTGAGGACGTACTGTATACATAATATGTATTTCCTTTTTGTAAAGCACTTTGAATTGCCTTGTGTTGAAAGGTGCTATACAAATAAACTTGCCTTACAATGAAAATAAACTGCACCCTTGGGCTTCTTGAGAGAAGTAGGCCTACAGACAAGTCAAAAGATGCACTTACTGTATAGGCTATGTTGATAAAAAATAATGAAAGGATCACTACATCAATCGATATATATATATATATATATATATATTTGTAATTGACTGTATTTCCCTGAAGTAATTTTCCTCCTGATAGTAGCCAATTAAATTGAGATCATTTTAAAGCAGTAGCATATATTTTTAATGGGACAATAATGTATGCCTAACTTACTCTACTCCATGTAGAGTAAGTTAGGAATACATTATTGCTCACAATTAACAACATGGATGGTTACTAGAGGCTTACTATTATATTGTGCAGAATCAACTGATTGAATGCATCCCAACCCCACCAACATTATTTCAAGTCTGCCTGAATAACATAATTATAATTGCTCTACAGATTCACCCAGAGGGTGGTCCTGAATGGTAAAGTCTATCCTGAGGGTGTGGGGAAGACGAAAAAGGAAGCCAAGCAAGATGCTGCTAAAAATGCCCTGAGAGACGCACATCAGGAGGGCGCACATCAGGTATGAGTTGCGATTTTTCGTCCTCTATTTTTAACAAGCCCCTTTTATTAAAGGTAAAATACCAATCATAGGCCTAAACATATGCTGTAGGGTGTGACACAGCATTTTTGTTCTCCAGTCTGCAGTTGAGAATTACAACCCTACATCAGCTCAACAAAAGAAGGAACCAAATCAAAATGATTCTGATATATGGTGAGTAAATCACAAAGCCAGTGCAATGTTTTATTTTCTTGTCTTCATCTGTGTTAAATGTATCTTGTTTATTACAGTAATAAGACAAGAAGCCTCAGTGTCAACTCTCAGGACAACAGCTCTGAACAGAATTTCATTGGATTAGTTGACCACTACTGTCAGAAAAAAAACCGCTGCCATTCATTCATCGAAGACAGAAGATGGGGACCAGCCCACGAGCCTCAGTCAGTATGAACCTCAACCTCTGTAACCTGAATAGACACTAAAGTCACTCTATGCTAACTCTTCATTGATTTCCTGTTCTAAACAACATTCAAACGTTAAAGTAATGAACTAAACTCCTCCTTTTAAAAAAAACACAGATTTTCCTACAGATTAATAATCGAGCACAAGGAGTATCCAGTGGCTGAGGGAAGGACTGCCAAGGAAGCCAAACAAAAGGCAGCTAAACTCGCCTGGGATGCCCTTCAAGAGCAGTCAGACTGGGACAGCAAGGTATTTTATATTGTGTACTTCTTTAAACCCTCAATTTAAGTTTAATAGCTCCACTCCACAATATAATATAATATATATTATAAAATAGTTTAATACAACGGTGATAGCAAGGTGTACTTAACTGGCAGCTAAGGGTAGTTAAGCAGAACATTTGTGGTTTAATTTCCCTTAAGCTGCATTCACATGGTACTCAATTTTCTCTTTGCTCACCGCGAAGTTGGGCACAGATCTTTGCAGTGAAAACAGTTAGTTAAGTTTATTTTATGCTGTGTCATCAGGTTGGTTGTGTGTCAACAGTTTAGCAGTAAATGAGGTTATAGTTGAAATCATTTTAACTTTGAGCGCATCGCTCAAAACAATTTACGGGTGGTGCTCGATGCCGAGGGGAGCTCTTCCTCCTGGTGTGGCGGCACTGCCCCTTCCATAGAAACACAACGGCAACATCAGTGAAGAGACTTTTTACCGCTGGTGCTGTGAAAGCAGCTTAATGCTCTCAGAGACCATATACAAGTCAGCCCTTTACATTAAACATACAAGCAAGGCATTTCATTGTTTCTGTTTGATGGATTTAATTGATAGCCCCTTTTCTTCTGATAATGTCTAATATTATGTCAAACACCTTCTCTTTCATTTTAGGTGTCCGTCAGATCAACAGTGTCTGAAGGTCGTGCAACGCCTGTGTTGTCAACGCCATCAACTCCCCTGTAAAGCATTTACTACGAATTCACACCTGGGAGTGGCAAAGTGCTGACTGTGGCAAGCGTTCATGCAGTTACAAAGCTGCGCGTGCCGCTCCTACCTCAGCCACATTAAAAGTTGGGGATAGTTTAACTTTGTGCGGGCTAGTGTGGCTGGAATTTTCAGGCAGCAAACCCTAATGTGTTGATCTAAAACAAAATGGAGGATGCATTTTCAGTTCAAATCGGAATTATTATCCACTTAGTAGGGGCTTGGACTGTGGAGAGGGTCCCAGTTCCCCTCCTGGGCCATGCTCTGGTCCCCTTTAGCAAGACACCGGACTTCCCCCCCACTCCCCATTGCTCCCCGGGAGCTCTACAATCCTAGTACTTAGATGGGTTTAATGCAGAGGTGACATTTCACTTTGTGTGCTGTGTGACTATTACATATGGTTTCATCCTCCTCTTCTATATCTATTAGTGACACATAGTGACAGAAATAAATAGCCACACAACTGCAGAAACCTTTAATTATTGCTGCAAGAGGCACTTCGCTGCTCCCCTGTGTGAATTTTGTATTATTGCCATTGGTATGAAAGCAGAACATGGAGTTAAATACCAAGAAGGCTTTACTCATGTCCCTCCTTGTATTCCCCTAGGGGTTCGTATAAGGCATCATCACAAAGAAAGTCGACGAGCACAAGTCACTCAATAACAATTGAGGATTCATTAAACCCTTCCCAAGCTCAGGTCTGTTTTCCCGCCATCTGACCGTGGTGACATTAAATAATAAACATTATATTGTAAATGGCTCCAAGAGGTACATTATTTGATTTGGAACATCCTACATTCTAACAATTATCTGGTTTTTTGTGTAGATGCCCTTGGAGTCTGAAAATGATACCCCAACCAGGTTGTCAAATTCACTGTAAGGCACTTATTTACTCTAGTATTGAAACAGATTGTATAGCTTAACGCTGGACAGCTCTAACAATGCCTCTCATTATGTTCCTTAGAGAGTCTATTGCATCGTCACCAAGCATGTCCACAGGTACAAGTGGCTCTGGAATATTCACCGATTCATCAAACTCTTCCAACGATAAGGTATGTTCTTTATACCACAATATTTTTTGATAAGATGTTATTATCTTACAAGACAGACATAACAAGTTAAACAGCAATACACCGCACAACTAATGCTGGAACACATGCATGCACATGGCCTTGCATCAGTACATGGTTTTAATCTAAAACATATATATTTTGTTGTTATTATTTATTTTGTTTAATTTGTTTCCCTACTCTTGATGGATTCTCCATATTGGTCCCACTACACTGTTTAGCTGGAGTCAGAGCTACATCTATGTTCAATATCTCAGAGTGTATTTCCAAGTACATTCCAGAGGGCCTTAACAGCTGAGAATAGATGACCATACCGAATTTACAAGGGTGCACACCTCCCCTCAAATCTATACCAGCATAAGCCTGAGAGGGTTTGATTCACCCTTAAGTGTAAAGGGGGTGATGTATACTCTGCAGTATTTTATAACACATTTGGACAGTGATACTGAGTTCCAAAGGTTTTCCCGCTTGCTTCTTTGTACTTCTACCCCACTACATCCAGAGCAGGGTTTCCGTTAGCCGGTAATTACCGGTTTTTAGCTGGTAAAATTTATTAAAAACCGGTAAATTCAAAACCTGCCGGTCAAAATGTCTGGTAATAATTAGGGATGCTCCGATAGATCGGCCGCCGGTCATTATCGGCCGATATTCACTCTTAATAGTTTGATCGGTGCTCTCTATAAAGGCCGATCAGGAGATCTGATCGATATGGACATAAACGAGAGTGAAGTATAACCGGACACGCGAGAGAGATCAGATCAGCTGCTGAGTCTGACCGAGACACGCAGCTCTGCATAATCACCTGAAGCCCCGCCCTCTGTTTAGCGTGCTGCAGGAGCTGCATGAGAAACTGACGGGCTGTCAGAGAGAGCGGGAGGGAGAGGGGAAAAGAGAGGATCCGTTTCTCCCGTGTTATTATTCAAAGTTGATGTAAACTTTTGAATAATGTACGTTATCTACTACAAGTAGTTAGTTTGAATGTAATAATTATGCTGTTTGTTGTTTGTGGAATAATTTATTGAAAAATGAAGCTGCATTTTTCGATCTGTTACGATTATAACCTGAAGCAATATAAAAATGAGCCCCGTGAACTGAGTTTTAAACATCAGCATATCTGCTCATAGTCCGGTAATTACCTGCTAACGGAAACTCTGCAACACAACTCTTATTATTATTATTGAAATATGACCGGTAAGTTTCAAATTTGTCCGGTAAAATAAATTCTGCCCGGACATTTGACCGGCGAGAAAAAATCCTAGCGGAAACCCTGATCCAGAGGTGTCAGGTTGGGGGTTATCAGGACCCAAACGCAGAATGAGGAGAAGGGGTGCAAAGTATAACAAAAAGCGAGCTTTATTTAACAAAAGCTGTTGACAATGAACAAACAAGAAGAAACCTAAAATCCATAAACCGGTAGGACAAGGAAGCATCCAGACAAAAACCGACAGGGACAATGTCAGGGATGGGGGAAAATCAGGACCCAAATGCAGAATGAGGAGAAGGTACAAGGTATAATGAAAGCGAGCTTTAATTAACAAAAAGCTGTTGACGATGAACAAACAACAAAAAACCTAAAATCCATAAATCCGTAGCTTGAGGAACATAAGGACAAAAACCGAGTAGGGACCAACATGAAGCGTGACATGAAAGACGACCATCAGACATGGAGCACAGCGGAAGACGAGACTAAATACACAGAAGGCTAATCACAGGACAAGATACAGCTGGGCAGGGGAGGCAGAAACACAAGGGCAACAGGTGAACACAATGAGACAATCAGACACAGGAAGGCAAACACAGGAAGGAAGGACACAGGGAGAACAGAACTTCAAAAATAAAATCAGAGTCTAAAAACACAAAACTAAAATCATGACAAAAGGTAAAAGTGTACTTTTACTCCACTACATTAATTTTATGTATTACCTTTAGTTACTTTACATATTTGAATTAATAATATGACATTTAAACAACACTTAAATCAGACTTTAGTTCCACCTGGAGTGAATTCACAAGCTACCCTGCAGTATACAAAGTCATTCAAACTAGCTGCACCTTTACCAGCTTTGAGAACACTCTAATCAGAATCAGAATGCAGCAATGATTATTATTAAAACATATAATATATACTATTCTGAAATGGGCCAATTTGCACATTGAGTACTTTTACTTTAGGTACTTTAAGTATATGTTCATGCTAATACTTTTAGTTGAGTGACATTTTGAATGCAGGACTTTTACTTGTAACAGAGTACTCCTACACTCTAGTAAGTACTTCTACTTTTACTTAGGTACAAGATAAGAGTACTTCTCCCACCTCTGTCAGAATCTGTGAAAAACTGAAAGCTGCTTACTTTATATGTGTAGAGGGCAAACATAATAATAGTGTTATTATTAAAGAGTATACAACAATGAGAGCAGGGAATGTTGACTCTATTTGATTTTGTCCTCTAAGCATCCTGTCAAAGACAAGAACATAGGAAATACTGAAAATCAGACATCCACCCTTTCAAAGTAAGAAAATAACCAACAATCTCTCCCAACAATTGTTGTACAATCAAGTACCCTTTTGCCTGAACAAAAGTGTTGATCTCGACAGGTTTACTTCAGAATTTGATATCATGGAGCGTCTTGGAAGGGGAGCCTATGGTTATGTTTACGAAGCAAGACACAAACTGCTGAAGAAGTGTTTTGCTGTAAAGATTGTCCGCAGTAACGAGTAAGTATGCAGTAGTGCAGATCAACTGTGCATTATGCAGTATGTATGCAAATACTTTGTTTACTGATTCCATTGTTTTTCTCTTTTGGATCAGGAAAGCTCTTCGAGAGGTGGGGACACTGTCAGACCTTCTCCACTGTAACATCGTCAGATACTACACATGTTGGCTGGAGGATTCAGGATACCAAGGTCACATTACAGCTGGAAACTCAGATGGCAGTTTCAGCTCTTCCCAGTGAGTCCCATACAGTAACCCTAATCAGGCTATAGACAGCATGCAGAGCATATCTTTGATTCCAGGTTGGGCCACGATTACCTGCACATGGCTCTCAACTTCTAAGGGAGGCTGTGGCGTAGTGGATAGTGCGTTGGTGTTGGGATCAGAGGAGCACAGGTTCAAACCCCACTGCAGTCAGCATGTCGTTGTGTCCCTGAGACACTTCACCCCAAATTGCTCCTGTGGGGATTGCACACAGTATTGAGTATGTAAGTCGCTTTGGATAAAAGCGTCTAACAGGTGACATGTCATGTAATATAACTTGGAGATGGGTGAGCCTTAACCGCTGTATGTCCACAGGTCAGAGCTGTAAAGAGTTTCTAGCCATTCACAGGGACTATCAAGCTTGGATTAAAACATACCGAGAAGAAGTGACTTCATCAAAAGAATAGTAATATTATCATGTTTCTCGTCTCTCTCTTTTCTTAGGTCTATAGAAGATCCATCAGCAAAGTACCTCTATATTCAGATGGAGTTATGCAAAACAAAAACACTTACAAAGTGGATAGAAGAGAAGAACACTCAGTCTCTGCAAGACTCCAAGAGAAGACAAGAAAGTGTAACCATTGCTCAGCAAATAGTCAGTGGAGTCGAATATATTCACTGCAAGGGACACTTCCACAGGGACCTTAAGGTAAGTCTGCCGTGCATATCTGAGGGAAATGTTGATATACCTACAGTATATTACATTACATGTCACTTGTTAGACACTTTAACGCAAAGCGACTTACATAATTTCAATACTGTGGGCAATCCCCACACAGGAGCAATTTGGGTTGTCTTGCCCAACGACATAGCGGAATGCTGACTGCTGCAGGATTTAACGAGTCCCCCCCGATCCGAAGATCAGCGCACTCACTTTAGGTGTTTGGGCATTTTATATGCTTCATGAAAGCCTCAGATCATACAATTATTGAATAGGATTGAGTACGCTTCAATTATTTGTATTAGATTATCATATTATGAAACGTGAGTGATAATAATAAAGTGAAAACATTGAAGAATAATGGTACGTAGGATTTTCTCTTTGTGCTTTGAAATCAACTACACAAACATTATTAGGCTGTTAATTGATCAATAGACCCTTACCTATTTGCTGCCCAAGGCAAGATTTGAGCTGGCGCCGATATGAAAAAGATCTTTATACAATTAAATAATCAAAGAATCCTTGAAATATGGCCATAACAAACCACAGCCAATACAAATGTAACTTGTTTATTTTATTTTTGTTGTTCATTAATAGTGGTGAGAATGCAGGACCTCTACCTCCTGTCTCAGAGCCTCTCCTCTCTCTCCCCTCTCTCCCCCTCCTGTGAAGCAGTAAACAACAATTTTAAAGTCTATCTTATCTTATGTTACCTAGTTCAGTCAGACAACTCACGTGTTCCTTTAACATGTTTATTAGAAGCAGCATATAGTTGAGTTTGGCGACTAGGCTCGGGCATCATCACTCCATAGATATACATAGCACGATGAGTGATGATTAAATAACTAACCCCCGAGCCTACAGGTGGAAGCTGGGGTGGTGGTGGGGCAGGCAAGCAGCAGCAACATGAAACACAGCAGCAGGAACATGAACGCAGCAATAGCAAGTGAACACAGCAGTGGCAGCAGGCAAGCAGCAGCGACGTAGAGGTAGCTGCGGCAATAGCAGCAGCAAGCAATGCATGGAGAGAGATCTGGCAGGTTAAATAGAGCGGCATATTAAGGAGACTCTGTTTGGTTGGTTGTAGAGTGGCAAGGGGCGTTATGTATGAATGCAGCATAAGTGCTCGAGTTGACTGCCTGAACTAGCTCGCAGGCTTCGCCCCATTTCAGTCAGACAACTCACGTGTCCTTTAACATGTTTATTAGAAGCAGCATATAGTTGAGTTTGGCGACTAGGCTCGGGCCTCATCACTCCACAGATATACATAGCACGATGAGTGATGATTAAATAACTAACCCCCAAAACTGCATGGAGATTAGATACTATCCCCCAAAACTGCGTAGCCCGAGCCTGACGCTGGTGATGTAAGACTGATAAGTAGAGGGCCTGGCGAGCTGCCATGTGGCCATTCCCCCTAAACACAGCGGCTTTAAGGGGAATATACTACTAAGTGAGACTGCTATGTGTAGGCCTGAGGAATAGCCCAGAGCCGATTCTTCCCTGAGCACAGCGGCTTGGAGAGGAATATACTACCTATATACACTACCTAGTGACTGCTATGTGAAGGCCCGGGAACAGCCCGAAAAGCCATCCCCATTAAGCACCACGGCTTTGAGGGGAATATACTACCTAGTGACTGCTATGTGAAGGCCCGGGAACAGCCCGAAAAGCCATCCCCCCTTAAGCACCGCGGCTTTGAGGGGAATATACTACCTATCAAGACTGCTGTATCTAGGTCTTTGAGGCAGCGACAATGAGCTTTCCCCCCCTAGCATGCAGCTATGAGGGGAATATACTATAATGAAATAAATATAATCTAACCCAGCAACCACCTGGTATGCAATAACAGAATTCTACAGATATACATATTTGAACGTTTACTCATCATCGAGTAGTGCAAGAGCTCATGGTTGTTTGTGCTGAAAGGATCTCATTCATGTGAGGCATGATATAGCGCTGGTGGGCAGAAGATGACCGACGGCCCAGGATACTCAGGGTTGAGGTAGGCGGATATAGAGCTGCGGTTGTGGCTGTGCAGATTCTTAAACAGTGGGAATAGCGATCTGGGGGCAGATCGCAGCTTAGGCAGAGATCGCGCAGCTTGGAGGAGAACCCTCTTCGTTGGGTTTGCAGCCATCAAATAAACATGGGTGCCGACCCATGTGTCAGAGGGCAATGATGCGAGAAGTTCAGCATGGAAGATAAAGGACAAAGAAAACAGTGTTAGTTTTAGCAATGATTATTCGGGGTTCCTTGACTCCCCAGACAGAACTGTCAGACATTGAATGTTTCAAAACTGTGTATATTTGATCTCCAACGTTAATTCAGTAAGGGTGAGATTATGCTGAGGATTAAAAGGTGAGAGGTCTGTGTATATTCGCCACCTGAGAAACCAATAGAAAGCTGTAACAACTGCATCTGACGTTTATCAATGTATAGTGAAACCCCTTTGCCAGTCTTTATCATTGCGTGGAGGACGTGCCTTCTTAAGGCCCTTGAGGAGCAAATTAATGAACTCTAGCGTGGCTTAATACTTAGCACTTGAAGATTGCAGGATTCGAATGAAAATACAATTATATATATTGCATGAACGACTATTATATCTATTGCACAAGTACACAGAGGAGGGACAGAAGAAGATAAAGTACCAAGCTGAATTGTAATCTTTGAATCATGCTCTTGGTTGGAGGCAGAATATGGGAAATCCTTGAGGGGCTTGACGTGTAGATCCAGAGTCATTTGGTTGAACGAAGGGCATGGCAAGCTGGTGGGGCAAACCACTCATTGTGAAATCCCCCGAACCAGCAGAAGGTGCAGCATCTGTAAGTAACTAGAGAGGATCTGAGGACACCGCAAGGTCATTATAAAAGAATGAACATAACATTGCACTCGTCGCAGAGGGGCTAA
Organism: Gymnodraco acuticeps; assembly: GCF_902827175.1. Classification (NCBI taxonomy): domain Eukaryota; kingdom Metazoa; phylum Chordata; class Actinopteri; order Perciformes; family Bathydraconidae; genus Gymnodraco; species Gymnodraco acuticeps. The sequence goes on along the minus strand of NW_022991949.1, from coordinate 8,095 downwards.
GGACCAAAGATCTGAGCAATAACCATCTCTAAGATTGCATTCATGCCGAATAGGCCGCGTATTTACACCAGACACAAGTGTATTACATCGTTTCATTTGCAGAAGGTTGGGTTTGCGTTCACCCAGGCAACTTCAAATAGACTATGAACTGTAAACTAAAGTCATTGTACGGAGATGCTTTTTCAACAATTGGCAGGACATCAAGCAGATAAAATGCAGATCCCAGCAATTCCTACAGTAGCCTGCATCATGGAGCATTGGCAGGTTATTTTCATACTGCTGTTAATCTGGAGAGTGCATCAGCAAACTCTGCGGCCGGCGCATAGGATTATAAATCAGACAACGTGCATTAAAAACATTATAACACAAAATGCGACGTTATGCAGTGAGGAGGTTTCACCGATGACAGGTGGCTCTGATGAGATTGTACCACTGCCTTTTCTCTGTACACAGGGGACCAGTGAGGTAAGCAGTCACCAGAATGAATGCATGACCCTATAGGTTACTGGATGTTGCACACAGCATAGATAGCAAAACAAGCGATGATGCACAAATAGTTGTTTCCCATGTTTTGATGCGGACTGCGTCACACCAGCAATGAACCTCTCTGGAGTTTACTAGCGAGCGACCCGAGACCACCTCTTTTAGCGGAGCAGAGGTATCGGACTGCTTCCACACCAATCCAACGAACCGCATCAAGGGGTTAACGCTACAGGGACCGATTCAATAGTACTAACCAAGCAGGTGTGAACGTGACCTAAGACTATGGTGCCTTAAGGTTTGGACAGAAAGGCTAGCGCTTGTTCCTTATAAATATAAAACATCTCTTTTAGAGAGACTACCAGTGGGAGACCATAATTGAAGACAGTAATCAGTATTGAATGTATTACAAGTCTAATATGTAGTATAACGTGGAGCACTTTGAACATTTGGAAAGGCGCTAAATAAATAACATGAATTGTAATTTTGGCTGTTCTATGGCACACTATCGAGAATGATACCGATAATTCTAGACGTGTGGAAGGGCTTCCAGTTCCTGTTCTGAAAGAGGTAGGCCTAGCTGTTGAAAAGTTTTATCTGGGAAAGTTAACTAGGAAATGGTTAAAAGATGGACACCAAGGGGTGCTTGCAGGTGTTGCAGAGAATCCAGCATACTGCTTCTGATGAGGTGTCAAAGAAACGTGGGCTACTATGGAAACCAAATGCACATTTGATTGTAAAACCTTAAAATATATATGCCACAGAAGGCATATGGGATGTCTGCTTTCCCTGCCATGTCATCTACAGAGCAAAGAAACGGGAAAATCTTTTGTAGTTATTAATACTCTTAACAGAATAATCGTGAGGAACTAACGGCTCAAGAAACGTTGCTAGAATAATTCCTCCTAGCACTAGGCTAGGGGCCTGTCGTGTTTTTAAACGTTTAAATAGCAGCACGTGTAATACTCCTGGCTCCTTCAGTGCAAACTTCAGTCTTGAGTGCAGGTTTCAACAGACATGGGTCCCTGGGAGCCAGCCTAACCTGCTAAGAAACCTTGATTTAAGCCTGTGATAAGGTCATTTGACGAACATCTGTGATTAGAAAGAGCTTGGAAACGATTTGCAGCATGTGGCCTCCTGAGGCACACCCAGCGAGGGGCAGAATATTGCAGGTAGAGCTTAATTCCTGTAAGGAAAAACTCTTCTTTGGTAGGTGATTAAATATACATGGCCGCTTGGCAGAGAATGATTCATGGTATTCATAGAAAAGACACTGTAGGAGAGATTGAAGTCTAAAATGATGGTCAAAAATGTATCGAGCTTCCCTTCATATTCCCGTGATGGAAATGATTAATTTATTTCCATTTTTAATTTCATTGATTTATAGTAGTATAAATACTTATACACATACAACTTCTGTATAATTGCCTCAAATATGACTTACTGCAGGCCAAATATTTCCATAATAAAACATTGCTTATGCAGAATAGTATTATATACCTGCCAAGATGCGATTCCTAAGGAATTGCTGCTGCAGGGGGCAGGAAGCTAGAACTCGTGGCTGGATCTGGGACTCCAATTCCCAAAATCCTCGGGAGTGTGACGTCAGTGGCACAAGTGGTTGAACGCGGAAGTAGAAACATTTGTTTACATGCAGGCAGAGGAAATCGAGTTTGTTCACGGGAATATATCGTGCAATTAAAGGCTTCAAGCGCTGATTTTACTTCGAGAAGGTAGGACAGGGAGGCAGGTACTTTGGGAATGCCGGGGTCAGCTTGCTCCTGCCTTTTTTTGGTGTTTAATTACCCGCCGACCGAGAGACTCTTAGCTGACACACAAGAAAGGGGTTGTTACCGGAGCTGGCGTAGAACTCGGGACTTCCTCTGGCCCAAAGGATATTAAAAGCTACTCCAGATGAGTACGGAAGGGACACCTGAATGTGTGTCGTGCGGCAGCTGTGGCTCGTTCCAGCGGCGTCTGAACCATGCTCTGAGCTAGCCTGTGTTTCGGGAATGAGGCATTTCTTACGGCTTCTTGCGTATGATGATTCGGTTCCAGAGTCGGAGATTGCAATAGACATTTGCAAGGACAGCACCGGCAGGCAAGCAGCAGCAACATGAAACACAGCAGCAGGAACATGAACGCAGCAATAGCAAGTGAACGCAGCAGGCAAGCAGCAGCGACGTAGAGGTAGCTGCGGCAATAGCAGCAGCAAGCAATGCATGGAGAGAGATCTGCAGGTTAATTAGAGTGGCATATTAAGGAGACTCTGTTTGGTTGGTTGTAGAGTGGCAAGGGGCGTTATGTATGAATGCAGCATAAGTGCTCGAGTTGACTGCCTGAACTAGCTCGCAGGCTTCGCCTCATTTAACATCTTTATTATTATATTCATGCATATTTTGCTAATCACTCCCATTTTAAACTGTATTTTTTGTACTGTCCTATAGTATACATTGGAATGATTTCATACCGGTTATTATCCATCCATCCATCTTCTCCCGCTTATCCGTGGTCGGGTCGCGGGGGTAGCAGTTCCAGCAGAGAGCCCCAAACTTTCTTTTCCCTGGCGACATCAACCAGCTCTGACTGGGGGATCCCAAGGCGCTCCCAGGCCAGCGAAGAGATATAATCCCTCCACCTGGTCCTAGGTCTACCCCTTGGTCTCTTCCCAGCTGGACGTGCCTGGAACACCTCCCTAGGGAGGCGCCCAGGTGGCATCCTAACTAGGTGCCCGAACCACCTCAACTGACTCCTTTCGACGCGAAGGAGGAGCGGCTCAACTCCGAGTCCCTCCCTGATGACCGAACTTCTCACCTTATCCCTAAGGGAGACACCAGCCACCCTGCGGAGAAAACCCATCTCGGTCGCTTGTATCCGCGATCTCGTTCTTTCGGTCATGACCCATCCTTCATGACCATAGGTGAGGGTAGGAACGAAAATGGCCCGGTAGACAGAGAGCTTTGCCTTCTGGCTCAGCTCCCTTTTCGTCACAACGGTGCGGTAAAGCGACTGCAGTACCGCTCCCGCTGCTCCGTTTCTCCGGCCCATCTCACGCTCCATTGTTCCCTCACTCGAGAACAAGACCCCCGAGATACTTGAACTCCTTCACTTGGGGTAAGGACTCATTCCCTACTTGGAGTGGACAGTCCATCGGTTTCCTGCTGAGAACCATGGCCTCAGATTTAGAGGTGCTGATCCTCATCCCAGCCGCTTCACACTCGGTTGCGAACCGATCCAGTGAGTGCTGAAGGTCGCAGACCGATGAAGCCATTAGAACCACATCATCTGCAAAAAGCAGTGGTGCAATCCTTAGTCCACCGAACTGCAGACCCCCTCCCCCATGACTACGCCTCGAAATCCGATCCATGTATATTACAAACAGGATTGGTGACAAAGCGCAGCCCTGGCGGAGGCCAACCCTCACCGGAAATGGGTCCGACTTACTGCCGAGGACCCGGACACAGCTCTCGCTTTGGGAGTACAGAGATTGGATGGCCCTGAGTAGAGACCCCCTCACCCCATACTCCCGCAGCACCTCCCACAGTAACTCCCTGGGAACTCGGTCATACGCCTTCTCCAAGTCTACAAAACACATGTAGACCGGATAAGCGTACTCCCAGGATCCTTGCGAGAGTAAAAAGCTGATCCGTCGTTCCACGACCAGGACGGAATCCACATTGTTCCTCCTCAATCTGAGGTTCGACAATCGGCCTGGCCCTCCTTTCGAGTACCTTAGAGTAAACTTTCCCGGGGAGGCTGAGTAGTGTGATGCCTCTGTAATTGGCACACACCCTCTGATCCCCCTTTTTGAAAAGGGGAACCACCACCCCGGTCTGCCACTCCTTCGGTACTGTTTCCGACTTCCACGCAACGTTGATGAGACGTGTCAACCATGACAGTCCCTCAACACCCAGAGCCTTCAGCATTTCCGGGCGGATCTCATCCACCCCCGGGGCTTTGCTACTGTTATTATCTATTCTGTTATTTTTGTATAACTATATTAAATAGATAAAGGTGTACTTTGGAAATACTTGTTCACTTTAATGGTGACCAAAACGTTTGGGAACCACTGAGATAACTCAGACTAAAGTGAACTATCTAAACAGCCAGAGAGTCCTTTACCTCACTGAGCTGTAGTTATCTGAGCCTCTCCTGGCTCAACAGGAGAGGACTCAATTCAATTCAATAGCTTTATTAGTATTTCCATAATTACATACAGTATTGCTAAAGCTCTGTATAGTTGCAACATCCATACACAAATACATATTTGAAACAACCTGCTAAATTCTGAACACAAGTGTTGGGGAAATAATTCCAAGGCCCATAACTGTGACCCAGTTTATCAGTTCATCATACTGTCCTGACTGAGCACAGGCACCTGTAACCTTGGCTACTGTGCTCTCAGTGTTTTGTCTCCCTGTTCCTGCCTGTTGGCGTCAGCTGATGGAGGTGTGATGATTCTATCTTGTTATGTTGATTATTCTCTCAGTGTGAGGTAAAAACTTCTTTGCAGCAATGTTGAGCGCATCATCAAATGAGGGAAACTGGATTCGCCTGTCAATACACTGATATTTATTGAGAGACAGACAATTACACACGGCCGGGAGATCATCCTAGTTTCACACTGTCCTTGTGCTCCACCAAGGTAATCTCTGAACCAAAAGACACAAAACATCTAACCAACACGAGGAGAGGCGGGCTCCCAGAAAGCCCGCGTATAATCAATAGCCGATGCGAGACAATGGTCTGCTTGTCTCAAAGAGATGCTGCCAGGTCAACCCCCCACGGACATAGGAGAAGCGTTTGACCTGTGACCTCAACATCACAGAGGAGTCTCTGACTGACTACAAGCAGATGTTTGCAGTATCACAGATTCTATAAAACAATAAGAAACTCTATAAACAGATCAGATGAAAATATTCTCTTACAGATTCACTCTTTTTATCAATCTATTGATAACCAATTAACATTAGTCTAAGAATATTTCAGTCAATACTTAAAATCAATAAGCGTCTTCAGAGTTGGGTGGGCTCAGATACATTCATTACATTAAAAAATAGAACAAGATTGAAAACATTTCAATCACCCTGATTGAACACAGTCAATCATAATAAAAATCATCTCTCTTCAGTGCTTGGCATCTTTTGTCAAAAGGCACAATAATAAACACATGAAATACAACAATATTATAGCAAAATATATGTTTCAAAAATAAGATCTTTTATCATTTATCACTCAGTTAATCTCATTCATCAAACACAAATTCTAAATCATCTTACATCTCAAAGATTTACTTTAAGGCAATTACTTATTAAAACACAATTAGAATTTAGGATTTATAATAAATCCAATTGAGGTATAAATCAGAATCATGAGAGATCCAGCTAAGGTTCCTAGTGAAGGTATAAATTCACAGTGATGAATCGATCAATCTGTAATCTGTAAAGTTACAGTGTCCTCAATCTTTAACATTACTTTACGTTTACTTCATTACGCTTTATTCAAGAGTAAGGCATGATATTTAATTAATTACATTACTTCAACTATCAATCATTATGTCATTTCAAAATCTGAAGGGAAAACTAAACAATTCTCAAAATGTTTAACAATCTGAAGAATCAAACATTTTATTGTATAACGACCTGAAAAGGAAAAAATCAAAACATCTGTTCTTTATTCAGAGCATCAACTGTAATCAATATCAAAACATCTGTTCTTTATTCAGAGCATCAACTGTAATCAATATCAAAACATCTGTTTTACCTGGTAATGATTAAGGATAGTAACATTGTCTGTTATAATATTAGAAATATCTTATTGTTCAATACCTTATAAATCTGAAAATATCAATTAATTAATTAGTTTAGTGTGAAAGTGTAATCTGATAAAATATATTTATCACCACTATTTAACACATATCTGTTCATTGGGAATACAAAAACAATCATTAATTGTACATCTGTAATCATCTGGTCATTCAATTCAAATGTTATCTTTGTACGAGAGCTAGAAGACATGTTTTCCTCCTCTCTTTTATGACACAGAATGTCTGGTGTGTAAAGGCATCCTGATACTGTAGATTAGCACTGAGGTGCTGATTGGCTCAAAACTCTTCTTCATCAGAGCGCCATAACTCAATTATCTGTAGATTAGCACTGAGGTGCTGATTGGCTCAAAACTCTTCTTCATCAGAGCGCCATATCTCAATCCCCCCCAATTGCTCTGCTTTGTGGCTCAATTCAGTGAGCACTTTATGATCTCCCAGTGAAACAGAGGCTCATCTGCCTGCATTCCTTCTGCCATCTGCTTGAGAGCAGTGCACCTGCCTATTCCAAGTGGCACATCCGGATGCCCCCCCCCGTGATGGGAGAGGTTATGAAAACATCTGCTCCTCCAATGAAACATGGAAACCTTGTATGAAGCCTCTGAAGCCATCGCTCGTCCTGCGAGCGAAAATGAAGAAGCATCCCATCTCATCAGAAAGTTGAAGATTAGAATCCTCTCATCTCGAACGACCTCCTTGCCCGTGGATAAGTTGCTCTCTGCAGCCGCAGATGTGATCCTCTCTCTCTGACCCTTGGCCTTCAGAGCTGTCCTAGTTATTGGGTTAACACTTGATAGGGATGTTTTCCTGAGTGCAGACAACTCAAGGTAATGGATTAGCACATTATCATTCAATTACAAAAATAGGATAGGCCCCCTCAGAATGATTTGGGAGCCTTCCTGAGACATGCACATTATAAATGTAAGGTTTGTGTTAGTCATTTAACATGCAAGAATCATATACTCATCAGTCCAAGCAGAGAAATGTTATTTTAAGTTAAATGTGAGCTAGTCCCTGTGGAATAACCCTTTCTCAATGATTATAAATGTTATATTAATTCCCATTTACCGTTTGATCAAGGATTAGTTTATCAGAAGTACATTTCCTCTTCCATAAAACATAGGTTTGAGAAATGAATGTTCCAATATGAAATCAATTTCTCAATTTCTCAATATAATTTGACTCTTCCCTCTCTTTCTTACATATTGTCACATATGAAATAATAACTCAGGAGTCTATTTAAGCATGGTATTGTCTATATAAGCTATTAATCGAGAAAACTCAGAGTGAGTATGCAACTCGCAAATATCTCTCCTCCTTCCTATCCCTCTTTACTCACTTTCCCATCTCTTTCTCTCTTATTTCTGTTAGATATGAAGGAAAAACATACAAGTCCATGTAAGCATCTGAGTTACCACCGTTACCAAACGGTGTGCCGCGGCACACTGGTGTGCCGTGAGGCAAATCCGGGTGTGCCGTGGGATTTTGTGACAACCATACATTATTTTTTCAATATATAACTACACAAAAATAATCATTTATTTTCAATTTACTATATCAGTACTTTGTAGGTTTATGTACGTAATCTGCGCGACTTGCGCGTCCACATCTCCACGTGCAGTGCTGCCTAAACATGGCTGAGTCAGCGATAACTATCGAGGGGTGGAGGTATGCCCATTATTTTTATATCACGCAGTCTATTCTTCTTCTCTGTCTTCCGGTTGTTGCCTGTATTAAATGACAAATACACACTACCGCCATGGATTTGATATGAACGAGGCGGCAGTTAGC
>NW_022991948.1:281577-460170 GCF_902827175.1 Gymnodraco acuticeps | reverse complement strand
TTAAAACCGCAGGCAGGACGTGCAAAAACATGTTTAATGCAAAATGTGGTTTATATATTTTGCATTAAGTATTGTGATACTGCATGACCTATAAGTATCTTTTGTTTGGTACAGATTACTTTTCATATAACTTTTAAGACAAAAAAGATTATTCCCTCTAATATCGTGACTCATATCTCAATTGAGTGCCACAGTGGAAGCAAACTCCTTCCGGTTCCTTCGACAAAAACGCAATGCAATTCCTCCGTAGGGTTTTGGAAGATAGCTGGAAATCAGGTCTGTGGTTGAAACGCATTTAAGAGACGGGTCACGTTTTGTTCAGCCGGATAATCTCCACATGTCTATCCTACTTTTATCATTTTATAATCGTAAATCTAGTCGCCAGAAGCAAAATGCTAACGTTATGCTATATATGAACTACAGCAGGGTCGCTGCTTCAACGTCACGCCGACTTAAGATCCATATTCAAACACACAGATTCTAAATGGTTCAAGTTGAAGCGTTTGTTTGAACAGTCTGCAGGAGGCAGGGACTGCTTTCAAGCAGAACAGAAACTAACTTAGAGGAGTGTTCACGGTGTTCGGCCGTAATGACGGCCCTCGACAACTTCTGTAGTCCTATTCAGCCACTTGGTAACAACCATCGTTTCTCAGACACGTCAACTCTTCAGAAATCCCCAGTGGGGTCACTGCTGATGGATTTAATGTCGTAGAACAAAACGTGATCCGTCTCTTCAATGCGTCTCAACCACAGACCTTAGTTCCAGATATTCTCCAAACCCTATGGAGAAATCTCATTGCTTTTTGTCGAAGGAACCGGAAGTGGTGAAATGCTAACTTACTTCCGGGTTTTAGGACTCGTCACTGCGACACTCCATTGCAATATCAGTTAATCACAATTAGTCCTTTTTTTTCTGATGGTGCAGCCCTACTGGAAACGTACATGTAAGGTTACCCAGAAGACACTGTCCGAATGACTGCACCACAGAAGCTCACAGTATGCAACAACAGACCACCCTGGGGTAAAATGCTACGTTTTATTTGTATTAGTATACATTGAGTGAGTTTGTTGCTACCTTGGCTTCAGCAACAGCGATGCAGTCGTCCCACATGTGGAGCTCCTGGTACATCTCTATGGCTTCATCAATGGAGTTCTGCAGAAACAGAAAAATAGGTAATAAGATTTGATTCAGTGCTGCACAAATAGTTCATTACAATCTCGGCTCCTAAAGGAAGGAGAGCGTGTTCCTTCTGTAACCAACAGATTCTGCGGAAAGCAGAGAGCATTCTGAACTCTCCAGGTCGTGTTCTTTCACATGAATTTCGTCTGTTGCCAATCAGGGCGAAGATATGCTCTACCTGCTCAAAGGACTATCGCTTTTCTAAATCATTCATCCCTTCTGCACTCAAACTTTTAATTCTTGAAAAGGCTTTTTTAACTTGATTATTTATTTATTTATTATTATTGTGATGCTTTGAACTATTTATAGTGTAAATTAGAATTATTCACATCTGTGCTCCCGGGTGTATCTGTGTGGTTTCTTCCTGTATGTTCCTGCCTGTGTTCATGACATAAGCTGCTGCTCATAACCAATTGCCCCTTGCGGGATTAATAAAGTTGTTGATTGATTGTACCGGTGTGATGTTGATACAATGCTATGGCTCGTAATCTATATTCAGGTGTGTGCCCGGGATTCATTGCTACACTATAATAATTGAACATAAAACAAGCATCTGGAATCTCAACAATTGATATGCGGCAGGAAAAACACTCCTGGTTTGAGAGGAGTTTTTGGTTTGTTGTAAAATCAATCAATACTAATTTTTAAGTTCATAAAATAATAGACAGAAAAGAAAGTGTGTCACCAACCTGCTCCATGTAGTGCATCTCAGCCAGTTTGAAGTTTTTATCCAGCATGGCGACGTGCGCTCGGACCTGAAAAAACTCTGTTCCATCTCCACCCTGACACACACACACACACACACCATGTATACATCACTTCAGGGGACATTACATTGACTTACATGCATTTTCCTGGAGACTTATCCTAACCTAAACCATAACCAACACATGCCTAACCCTAACCCTTAACCAAGTCTTCACCCTAAAATTAATGATTCCCTCATGGGGACCTCCAATTTGTCCCCATAAGGGAGGCGAGTCCCCACACGTGACTGTGTAAACAGATTTAGGTCCCCACAAGTATAGTAATGCTAGGCCACACACACACACATACACACACACACACACACACATGTACAATCCTGACACACACACACACATGTACAATCCTGACACACACACACACATGTACAATCCTGACACACACGCACACACATGTACAATCCTGACACACACACACACACATGTACAATCCTGACACACACACACCATGTAAACATCATTTCAGGGGACATTACATTGACTTACATGCATTTCCTGGAGACTTAGCCTAAACTTAATCATAACCAACACATGCCTAACCCTTACCCTTATCTTAAACCTAACTAAGTCTTCACCCTAAAATTAATGATTCCCCTTATGGGGACCTCCATTTTGTCCCCATAAGGGAGGCGAGTCCCCACACGTGACTGTGTAAACAGATTTAGGTCCCCACAAGTATAGTAATGCTAGGCCCACACACACACACAAACACACACACACAGTAAGGTGTTAAAAAATGTTTACTTCCTTCTGATAATTGTTTGTTGAGTTTCTCTCTTACACCATAAGAAATATCAATCCAAAAAATGATTGTATATATTATATATATATATCAGATATTGCTGTGTTAAAAATATCCAAACAGCCATGAATACCATTTTAATGACAGTGGTGGTGAATTGTAACTAAGTGCATTCACTCTAGTACATTGTGATATGTTTGTGGGGTACTTAAGTATTTTCTAATGCAAACACTCTGTTATTTTACTTTAGTTAGATTGTGAATGCTATTCCATTACTTGCAGGAATGTGTCCACTCGATTATTGCTATTCTTACACGCGTATAGTAACAAATTGGAGGAATTGTTCCACCAAAGCTGATATTTAGCTGTCTTACTATGTAAATACCAGTCAAATTCTTTGTTTGTTTATACGTATCTGGTCTGTGTGGAGATATCTGTGTTTATATGAAACCCACCATTTCATGTGAAACTTTGTCGGCAATCTGGTTAGTTTGGTGGAGGAAACGCACAGTTGAGACGTCCCCTAACGCAGCAAAACACCTAGAGAACATGAGGAAAAACAAAAAGAGAACAAGTGTGAACCACAGAGAGAAACGGTGAGTAAGGAGAGGGGGTACCAGGAGGTCAGAGCTGTAGAAAACTGCTTAATGCACAGAAACAAATGAGAGCTTTTGTTTAATTAGCCTTTAGAAAACGCTGCAGTCTGAGGGCTGATTAATGAAAGGGCTGGTCTTAGGCATCCGGACACTTTATTACCAACTCTCTCTGAACACTTGCATCAGATTAATGAACAAGTCATGAAAGAAAGAAAAAGTTTAAAAATAAAAGTCTGACTCTTCCTCACTTCTCTCCCTCATTAACATTAACCAGCGCAGACAAAACCGTTTCTTCCCCCAATTTCATGATTTATGCAAACCAAGCCGAGGCCTAACGAACAGCATATGCATTATTAATGACGGGGAATTCAAATTTGAAAAGTTTCCCGAAACAGAGAGAAATAAAGATGGAGGGGGGGGGGGCGGGAGAGAGAGGAAATGCTTATGATTAAATAAAATGTCTTTGACGATTAATGAAGTTAGAGAGGGAGGTCAGGCAGGGACACAGTGCGTGTGTGTGTGTGTGTGCGTGTGTGTGTGTGTGTGTGTGTGTGTGTGTGTGTGTGTATGTGTGTGTGTGTGTGTGTTTCCACTCCAGGTAACCAAGGTGCCCTTGTTGTTTCCTTTCTCTTCGGTCACAAAGATAAGTCCTACTTACAATGATGACTGATAAAGAATGTAATTAACTCTGAGACACGGACATTAGCTTGCAAGGTTGTGTGTGTGTGTGTGTCTGTGTGTGTATGTCTGTGGTGTGTGGTGTGTGTGTGTGTGTGTGTGTGTGTGGGTGTGGTGTGTGTGGGTGTGTGTGTGTGTGTGGTGTGTGTCTCTCTGTGTGTGTGTGTGTATGTCTGTGTGTGTGTGTCTCTATGTCTGTCTGTGTGTGTGTGTGGGTGTGTGTGTGTGGTGTGTGTGGTGTGTGTGTTGTGTCTGTGTGGTGGCTGTGTGTGTGGGTGTGTGTGTGGTGTGTGTGTGTGTGTGTGTGTGTGTGTGTGTGTGTGTGTGTGTGTGTGTGTGTGAAGAGTGCTGACCTTTCTGCGATGTGCAGCTGCTGACCCTCCAGAGCCAGCTTGCTGAGCGTCTTCCACATGGCTTCAGTCTCTGGCGACATCTCCAGAGTCTCCAGGAATGCTGTGGCTCTGTCAAAACACACACACACACAACACACACACACACACACACACACACACACACACACACACAAACACCAAACACACACAAACACACACAAACAACACACACACCACACACACACAAACACCAAACACACACAAACACACACAAACACACACACACACACACACACCACACACACACACCAAACACACACACACACACACACACAAAAAGCTGTTAAAAAGATTCAGGCCATAAAACCAAAGAACAAACAATTTTACGTTTCGTTTTGCAGATGCAGTGTGATGACAAATATAAAAATACAGTTGCTAAAAGAATGCAGTTGTTAGTCGTGTTGTTAGGGACAGCGTGAAGTGTCATGTTCATTACTGTTCAATGGTCTAATATTGAACAATTCTCAATCTTGCAAAGCTTATAAAAAGAGAGCTATATATAATTACAAATTTGAGATAAATGTTGTGAGTACCATCGCGTTGAAGTCAGAGACAAAACTCTTGCTTCCTCAATCAGTCTTTTCCCCTGCAGGGTCTCTCCAGCAAATTAGATTACATTTAAAACCTTTTTAATAAATGTTATCCCCTCCTACGGCTCTGTAATATAATTTGTTTTACTTACAATGCCTAATTCGTTTTACGTTGTAAGATACACTCTTATGACTATCCCTCTTTAAGGTGTAACATCCCCGACAGCTCGAAATGTAATATAAAACAGAAAAAACGTTTTATTACTAACATTGCTGCCTACAGAAAGCTGAATTCAATGCCTTTTAACACTTGTAAGGATGCCCTCTCTGACTTATGGTTAGGGCTGCACGATATTGGAAAAAACTGACATTGCGATTTCCCCCCCCCTGCGATATATATTGCGATATGAAAACATACAGGAATTGAAGAAAAGACAGTTTTTTTGTCCGCAACCATCCTTTCTTGAACTTTAATGATACAATTGGTATTTCTTTAACTATATTTAACCGGATGAAGGATTTTAGTCACGGACGTCTGGATCTGAAGTTATCAGAGCAACAAGCTAAGCTAGCTCGGTTAGCAGCGCCGAACTGAGAAACAACTTTATTCAGTGTTTTACCTTTTAATCACAGGGTCCGTTTGCTTTGGAGATTTGATTGTGATTGGTGGTTTGCTGTCACTCACTCAAGTACCCTGACATGAGAGCAGCACGAGTTTCCCTTTTGTAGCAAGCAGCAAAATAATTGTAACATGACGTGTTTGAGTTAATTTGCCTACTTAATATCGCAAGTCATAAAATGTAAAAAAAAATCGTCACGTCCTGCGATGCGAATATAGCGGTTATCGTCACGACACGATATATCGTGCAGCCCTTCTTATGGTCAATCTTTTAACAGAAACACAAGTATAAGACACAGAAAATCCTGCTTTATAGGAGCTGGTCTTACTTGATATGAGTTCAGCTGAAGAGATCAGCTGCTGCTCCTCCAACTAAGAGAGGTCAGTTTCAAATCTGATCACTTTGAGGTGTTCGCATCACGACACTCTGAATGAGACTTTGCCTCCCAGCTGGCCCTGAGAAAACCCTCGAGAAGATCTGCAGGAAGCTGCGGGATAAAAGGACATCTGGCCTGTTCTGATTACCCTGCTGTCACTGAGACTCTGACCCAGCAGAGCAGCGAGGCGCCGGATACATGCTCAACTCCACGCTGTATGCACGTCTAGATTCTGCCAAGAAAGTCTAATCGTACCTGTCGTAATCCCCGTCATCGATGGCCGTTCCAAACTCGATGAGGCCTTCGTCCAGCGTGTACGTCACCGTGCTCACGCCCTCCGTCACGATCACATCCGTCTTCCCATCACTCTCTCCAGATCCACGATGTCTCCCTAAAAACAGAAGTGAAGCCAAATTACAATACAATACAAAAGGGGCTTTATTGGCATGACCACATTTTAAACATAGTATTGCCAAAGCATTCCGCACAAGGCGTTATAACAGAACAAACACTAAACCTGAGTGTGTGTGTGTGTGTGTGGGTGGTTGTCTGCGCGTGTGTGTGCACACTGCTAAGATGTAATGTGGAAGGGAATGATGGACCACAGTAATCATGTGTCCATTAGACCCAGAGGCGGACCTTGATGGGAACATGGTGATGCTCTCGGGGCTGTCGATGCTGTACCAGACGCACAGGTTCCCTCGGTTCTGAGCCACCACCACATCCACTGCCGGGAACCCACTGCACGTACGAGCAGAAACTCAGCAGCGTGGTCTTCACACTCGTCTCTATGTCGTACAGGTGGAGCTGAGGAGGAAGGAGGAGGCAAATTAAGTCAAACGTGTGGTAGCTTGTTTTTCTAATCTGTGTGAGAATATCTAGACGATGAAAGGTTTCAGACCATTTTTAGGCCACATAGAATGAACATTTGATACCTCTTTCACAATCAGAACAGAAATGGAAGTCAGTGGGGTGGATATGGCCTAGAATAATTCAATCTGCCAAGGCATTTATGTTTTCTGTTATCTTACTTTCTGCCGATGGGTTATGGAACATATACTGGCCCTTGTTTCATGAAACTAGGTGTAAAGCTGTAGCAAGGGCCAGCAAAGAACCCAGTCATTTTGTGATGTTCTACCAATTTTTTTCAGTTACCGAAACAGCCAATGGAAAGACTCGAGTCAGCGCTCTCCAAATGCTCGTCTAGTTACTCAATATATCACATTGTTTTAGTACTTTACAGCAGTATGAGACAATACTTTCCCGTTCATCTGTTTGAATAAAATGCATAAATGTAACTCCTGCAGCACAATGAACATTCAAGTTCCACTTTTAGTTATTATCTCTGTCAGCTAGCAATCACATACAACAACATAGCTGCCAGTTTCACGTTGATTCAACAGAACTGATCAATCTTCACCTCTTAGACTGGAGCCACACGAGAACGTTAACGCAAACGAACCGAATTCGATATCAAAAAAGTCTTCCGTCCACACGCAATAGGCACCAGAAACGTGCCCGTTCACACCATGGATGTATAATAAGAACTGGATACAGCGTGGGAGGCGGGGCCTCGTTCATTCCTATGACAGAACTGCTCATTGGCGCATGAAGACAAAATGGCCCAACTTTTGAGAGAGCGAAACGTCACGAAAGTATTCATATAATCCGTTCTTATTGTGCATCCATGGGTAAAGGTGAAACTCATGTAGTACTGAACACGTCACATGAACGTTCCCGTTGGTTAGATGCACGTTCATAATACCGAGGGAAATAACTCTCAGAATAACGTTATTAGCACATTTTACAACTTGAGGACCGAATGTTTTTAATAAGGGCTTTACAAACGTTCATACTGGGTAGTTTATTTAGTTTAAAAAAAATGATCCAACGAGTTACAGACGTCTCTTTCCCAATGTTAGTCAATGGGAAAAAGTATTTCCGGGCCCAGCGACTGACTGTGTAGTACCGCCGTTTGGCCACTACGAATATTTTCCTCAGAGTCCGGCGCACTTCCTGGGGGCTGAGACCGCTCGAAAGCGCTGGAGACGCTGTAGTACATATGCCGGGCCTGTAAGTGGCGCTGTACTTCTGCCACAAAATACACCAAGAGCAGCGAAGAAGACTTCCCGCATGGTTCCCATGGTTGCCCCTCCGTAAGAAAGCTAATTAATATATTGGCTTTTATCCATTTGAATATTAGAGAGCCTTTAGAGTTCACTGACAGATCATATATATAATGTAAGAGCCAGTATTCCACTGTGTTTCTGGATAGGCAGATTCTGTAGTAAAAAGTACAGTGTCCTTTCTTTCCAACCCCCTCTCTTGTAAAGTTAAAGTTCACATAGAATAGTACAAGTACAAAAAAAAGTTGATTAACTCCCAGCAGCTCCCGGTGAATCCTCACGCTGCAATCTATTCCACTATCCTCCTGATGAGCCGAGATTATGTAGATTCTATAAGATACAGTGGCTCCCACAGCACTCAGTGTGTGTGTGTGTGTGTGTGTGTGTGTGTGTGGTGTGTGTGTGTGTGTGTGTGTGTGTGTGTGTGTGTGTGTGTGTGTGTATAGAGAGACCGCCCGCTGCTGTAATCAGCTTCTTTAATATCTTCCCCCCCACCATTTTTAATAAAGCCTCATCTATAGTTTCACCCTGGAGCTCTGCTGGTCGTGTTAATGCAGTGAGGATCGGCCGCCTGTTGATACGTTCCCTAGGAAGTGAGTTTCAATTACAGAAACATTTCTTATACAACTTCACTTCTTTGTTGATGGTGGGAATATGTGCTATAAATGTGAATATCCAAAAATGAGTAACAGTATAAATGCTTTTCAGGTCGTTAAAGACCCTTTCCTGTAGTGTGTTATATACGTTTTAGTGCATGTCTACAAAGTCTCCCTCCAGAGTCTCTATCCCCCCCTCCTGCTTGAAACGCCTCAATTGGACTACTTTGTTTTATTCTGGAACCTAATGACATCACTATGTAACAGTCACGCTCCTATTGGCTAGCGCTCCAACATATTGTACGTGATAGGCTAAGGGGCGGGACATCTCAAAGCGGTAGACCAATCACAACAGAGCCGGCCAGCTAACCAATCAGAGCAGACTGGGCTCTTAAAACCCACACACACACACACACACACACACACACACACACACACACACACACACTACACACACACACACACACACACACACACACACACACAACACACACACACACACACACACACACACACCACACACACACACACACACACACACACACACACACACACACACACACACACACACACACACACACACACACACACACACACACACACACACAACACACACACAACACACACACCACACACACACACACACACACACACACACAATCTATAAATTAATATAAATCAGAGTGCAGAAGAAATGTGAAGACACTGAGCGACTGCCAATTACAGAGCTCTCCGTGTGGTTGCCGCAGGCTTACGCGTCTAACTGCTTTGTTACCACAGGGCAACCTGCCAGCAGCTGTCTGACTGTCATCCTGCCAGCAGCTCCTTTAAAAACACTGATCATCTCAGTGCTGGAGAAATGGAAGTTAGTTCAAACAAACCAATACAAATTTGGTAACAAATGAAAATAGACATTGCTTTGTTTAAAAAGGGCACAAGCCAACATGTTGGGAACCCTTGCCTGAGAGGATGAAAACAACACTTCTCTGCCATTTGGGGGATTTGTTCTTTCTCTGCTGTTAACCTTGTTATTTGCCTCCTTGTCACTGATTCAATGGTAAAGCAGCACCATTGGCTCCTCACAAATTCCAATTCAACTGTGTACTTGGACATAGATGGGTTGAAAGTGAAGTTCTCCTGAGACTTCTCATGCCTCCCCTGTGGCAAAGTGCATCCACATTTATTCTGAAACACTATTTCATCACCTGGATGACCACAAGACATTTATCTGGCTGATGGACGTTCCTATAACTTTAGTTGGACATTTTTCCACTTGACTTCACTAATCATGATCCGAACCATCATCTGTCCCCTCTGCCTTCAGGCTCCCTCAGGAGGGTTTAATCCTCACCCGCAGCTTCTTGTCCCTGAACAGCAGCTTGCGTCCGGTCTCGTTCAGCTCCAGCCAGTCGATCTTGGAGTTTTGGTTGATGGTTCCCAGATTGTAGCCACCGGCCAAGTCCACTGAGAGGAGAAACATCAGGTTAGCTGAGCAGCAGAGAGACGGCCAGTGTCACAACGCATGTGGCTAGAATTTGACTTTTATCCTGGTAATCAGTCAGTGACTTTATAACACAGGGTGTCTGCAGGAATCCTGAAGTCACATGTAAAACCTTTTAAGACCTTTTTTAAGACCCTTTCCAAACATTTTAAGACCTCATCTCCACTTGGAGTTCTAACCGGTTACCTTGGCGACACACTTTACCTCACATTGACTATATACAGTATTGATTGTCCTTCCTCCTTATCTTCCAACCATTTGGACGCAGACTTGCATTTCCCATAACGATGTTGTTTAACAACCGGCGTAAACGGACCTGCGCGCTATCAAGCAGTGAGCGTGCGATGTCCGGTTCAGATGACGTCAAACCCAACGGGATGCCATCAATAAACTACACAGAATCACACTACACACCTACGCCATGATTACATTCAGGCAGACTGCAGAACACAACCTCTTTGGACCATTTATATACTTATTGAAAACAAGCTACAACATTTAAAACCTTGGAAAATGCCGTTTAATATTTTTAATAGCCTTAATTTTCTCTAAATTGATTTATCCACTTGTAATACTTTTTAAAACCCGCGGACCCCCTGAATATATCTACTTTAAACATATACCAGTTTAACTTTTATAATTAGAAGGCCTGCAACTAAAGAGTGTTTTCACTTTCAATCAATCTGCTGATTATTTTCTAGAGTAAGACATAAGAACATATTGGAAAATGTCCGTCCCAGTTGTTAAGTTCAATCGTTACATGTCGTATTGTTGTATAGTCTGATGGTATAAGCAGAACATCTCCATTTTAAGAGGATAAAAACCGCATTTTCTGCATTATTCCTTCTTATTCATTACTTAGGTGATTCATTGATGATCAACACACGCTGGTCATTATCAAGTTATCTTATTATAAGTCTGGTGATACGTCAACTTTCTGTCCACTCACTGGAAGAAATACAGATGAATCAATCTAAAACACGCCTACTGCAGTTCAGTCAAAGAAGCCACACCAAAGTCGAACTGCATCCAAAGTTTACTTCAAGTACAGAAAGTAAAAGTACTCATTATGCAGAGCGGCGTACATCAGAGTAATGTGTTGTCCATTATGCAATCCTCCGTGCGGATGCAATAATGTGTTAATGACTTTAATGCTTCAGATGGGAATCGTTTTAATTACTTTAAATGCTTATAAAGTGCTGGGTGAATGTGAATTTCCCCCCGTGGATCAATAAAGTCAAACATTATCCTATATAACTATGATCATGGTTTTAAATGACCAACTTTTTCCAAAGCACACTAGGCCTGAATTTAACTTCTACCCTTATTCTATATGTGTTTTATGATACATTTGGTATTTACAATGTATGTGATTGTTGTATATTTGAACTTTTAGGGTCTTTTTGGGTCTTTTAAATACAAGGCAAGACAAGTGTTCTACCATACCCTAACACATGCTTTATATTTCTTTCATGTGATTTGTATTTATGTACGTACAAAAAAATAAACTTAAAATATATTTCCTGATTATTTTATGTATCATCGATCTGAATGTGCAATGCAACCAGTAACTTAAAGGGGACCTATCGTGCAAAATGCACTTTGTGATGTCTTCTCTCCATCAACATGTGTCCCCGGTGTGTCTGGGAACTCACGCAGCGTCAGAAAATAAAAGCCTCTCTCTTTTCCTCCGTACCCAAATCTCTAAAAACGGGGAACAACGGAGCTGATCCAGATTTGCGTCCGATATGACGTAATATCTGAAATGTGGACCCACGGCCCAATCAGAAACGTTGCTATCAGAAACAATGCCCGACTGTTTTGGATGTAATATGGTCGGTGTTTACATTAGCATCGCTAACACTCAGAGCTAACCTGTACTGGAGAGCATGTGTGTGAAGAAGCAGGAAGTAAAAAGGAACTCACCTTGTGGTATAACCAGCAAGAGAGAAAGCCTTTGAGCTCCAAACTGTTTCAGAGAGAATCCTTGACAATCCATGATATGGCGTTTCATCACGGCAGCATTTAGTTTAGACAGTAGCTGCCGGGTCCCGCATGAGCTCAGCCCCCTCCTTTTTTAAAGCTTTATTCCCCAAATCAGCACTTTTGAAACAGGAAGTGAAATAGAGGGATATAGACATGTTTTTTATATATCTGAGACCTATGCTATTGCCTAGAAATAGCATGATAGGTGACCTTTAAGGTATAATATATACATTTAGAGAAGTAAAAAGTGTAATAAAGAGTATTTTAGTGGAGTACATGTATAAAGTAGAAGAAAAGGGAAATAGAAAAAGTAGCTAAGAAATGTAAGTAAATTAAAATGGAAGTCCTTTAGATACTTTAGATCAATAACCATCCTAGCACTCCCACACCTCCTCACCAATACAGATGGTCTTTATATCGATGAGATAAGCCAGCTTCTTGTTGTCTTCCACTCCTCTCTGCTTCCCTCTCGTTAGTAGTCGGACACTGCAACACACACCACACACACACACACACCAAACACACACACACACACACACACACACACACACACACACACACACACCACACAACACACACACACACACACACACACACACACACACACACACACACACACACACACACACACACACACACACACACACACACCACACACACACACACACACACCACACACACACACACACACACACAACCACACACACACACACACACACCACACACACACACACACCCACACACACACACACACACACACACACACACACACACACACACACACACACACACACAACTTTAGTAAACAATAATCGTTCTACACTAACATAGTGTCCTGAAACCGTGTCACTCTTCTCTACATACTTCTCTGAATAGTATGTAGATACCCTGAGCTCTGCACAGCTCAATACTGCCCTCTAGTGGACAGAGCTGGAAATACATTGTCTGTAAGGAATGATCAGGGACTTATTTAAGTGTTAGCAGAGACTGCATTTAAACTGTATGTTTATTAATTGAGCATTTTCATGTGGTTGATATTTGATTAAAAAAATATTCAGCTTAGAAGGTTTTAATAACATTGACTTAATTAATTTCATAAACATTTTCCTACATCTAACACTTTCCTTGGATTAGTAATCTTGTTGAAAACATTTTTTAGCATCTGAAACTGGAATAAAAAAGTCTAAATATGACTGTTCTGAATTTGAAAAAGTAGTAAAGCTAAACTAAAGTGAACACCTTTTGCCGTAGCACCACACTTGTTTAATTCAGGTTGATAAAAATGGTCAATTTCTCCTTTTTGTGGCATTACCGGCTTATTTAGCAGAACTCCTCCATCGCTACACCCCAGCCAGAGCTTTAAGGTCTGCTGACCAGCTGCTGCTGATAGAGCCCAAGACCAGGCTCAAAACCCGAGGGCACGAGCCTTCGCAGCAGCTGGCCCCAGGCTCTGGAACACTCTGCCCCTCCATGTGAGGTCGGCCCAGACCCTAGGGGTTTTTAAATCAACGCTAAAGACTCACTTCTTCTCCCTGGCCTTCAGAGCGGAGCACGACTCCTGACTTTTCCCTGTGTGTGATCTTTTATTTTTGCGGTTGTAATTTGTTGTCTTCTGTTTGCTATTGTAGTAAAGTGTTTTTATTGCATGTACAGCACTTTGGCTCGACCAAAAATCGTTATATAAATAAAACTTGATTGGATTTGATTATTATAATTCATAGGAAAACTCTCAGTTGAGCAAACCAGTCAAACCTGTTGAGGTCTTTCCTCTTAACTTGGAAAAGGTGTGTTTGATTCGTGTACCTACCTGATGAGGTGAGGGTTCATGAATTCGGTTCTGACTGATCCCAGGATCTCATTGCTGCTGTACTCCACCAGGCTCAGCTCCCCAGCGTTAAAGATCATACACACCTGGAACATGACACACAGAATATTAAAACATGAGCCGTCTGAGGCAAAGACCTCGTCCTGCAGCGGTGCTGTGACTGTATCCTCTCATTTATTTCTCTCCCTCTATCGAGTACGGTAGGGGTGTCAAACTCAAGGCCCGGGGGCCAAATCCGGCCCGCTACTTCATTGTATGTGGCCCACAAGAGCTTGCAAAGAATATAATACGTTTATTATGAGGTTACGTGCCCATAAACTACATGTCCCACAATGCATCACATTTTGTGAGATGCGCACTGAAGAGACTTACAATTACTTGCAATTATTGGCCCTAGACTTCTGCTTTCAGACGTAGTTAATTATGAAGTATTACCCTATCTGATAATAATCCAATGCAGAGGTAATATTGTAAAATAATACATTATTTGATATATATATTTATCTATGTATATTTATCTTGTCTTAAAGTTACCAACAGCCTTTTGAGTGCAAGCATAATTCTAATGTGGCCCGCAATGACATTGAGTTTGACACCCCTGGAGTACGGTCTTGCAAATGCTGTACCTTTCATTAGAAAGCAGATGGTGTATGCGTCTTGGATTTTCATGTTAAAAAAGAACCTGAATGTGTGAACTTACAGATTCATTTTCAAAGAAGAACTTTTCGTTTCCCCCAGATCCGGGCCACGCCACCTGAGAGAGGAACAGAGGAAAGGCTTATGTTAAAAACAAATGATGAATTAACCCTCTGAGACCCACGCGGCCGAATAAGATCCCAATATCACGTTGTGTTCAAAGCGTCATCACTCCTCAGCTGTTTCAGCCAGAGACAGGCCGTGTTGTTCCTCTTAAACCACAGACACAACTCTGTTAACTTTTCATCATCATGTGTAGTCTTGACAACAAAAAAGACAATTCCTGGCACAAGAACGCCCATGGACACTGCCCAAAAGAATGGGCATAACTAATGAACAGAAGAAGTTAGAATCAGTTCTGATACAATGATAATAAATGTGTGCAATTGTCTGTGTTGAATGTTTTTTTCAATGTTATGGTTAGCAGTTCTTTTTAATGAAATAAGTGCAAAATTCAAGCTCCGTTTTAAAGAAAAGGCAAATATCCCATATTATATTGCATATACGTCTCTCATGAGTGACATATATCAGGTTGTGCTGATTTCTGGGATGTGTAAAACTTTATTATACTGAAAATAAAGGACAATTTATAAGGCAAAACACAAACATTTGCAAAAACAGAAATGTCCTATGTGGGTGTCAGAGGGTTAAACACAATGAGGAATCATGTTTGACTGAATACTCCATTACAAGTAAAAAAGTCCGACATTCAAAATCTCGCTTGAGTAAAAGTGCAGAAGTATTACAATGTACTTAAAGTATCAAAAGTAATATTTACTGTTTTCAGTTCTGATACACAAATTACTGACTTTTAAGACTTCAAAAGAAAACCATTTTGCAATATATTTTCACCTTTTTGTACCTAAAACTACTATTTCAATTATTCTGAATACCAACTAAAGCTGTACAATGGATGTAGTCAATAAAAAAATACACCTTTTCCCCTTTAAAGCAGAGAAGTAGAACTTTAGAGTAAAGCATTACATGGAAACATTCAAGTACAAATACTTCAAAATGGTATTTAAGTACAGGATTTGAGTAAATGTACTTAGTTACTTTCCAGCACTGTACAGTAAATCCAGAATATAGTGAGGTCTTTGGATAATTCTTAATTTGGACACCACATTCAAAATCACATACATCACGCTTGGTGCAGCATAACATGTAGAAGAGTCAGATACTGCATCAACTAAGCACAGTGGTGTAAAGTAACTAAGTAGATTTAATCAAGTACTGTGGTTAAGTACAATGTTGAGGGACTTTACTTATTCTGAAATGGACCAATCTGCACAATGACTACTTTTACTGTCGCTACTTTAACTATATTTTGATGAGAATACTTTTATACTTTCACTTGAGTAACATTTTGAATGCAGGACTTTTACTGTAACAGAGTATTCCTATACTCTGGTACTTCTACTTTTACTCAAGTACAAGATCTGAGTACTTCTACTTTTACTCAAGTACAAGATCTGAGTACTTCTACTTTTACTCAAGAACAAGATCTGAGTACTTCTACTTGTACTCAAGAACAAGATCTGAGTACTTCTACTTTTACTCAAGTACAAGATCTGATTACTTCGACTTTTACTCAAGTACAAGATCTGAGTACTTCTACTTTTACTCAAGTACAAGATCTGAGTACTTCTACTTTTACTCAAGTACATGATCTGATTACTTCTACTTTTACTCAAGTACAAGATCTGAGTACTTCTACTTTTACTCAAGTACAAGATCTGATTACTTCGACTTTTACTCAAGTACAAGATCTGAGTACTTCTACTTTTACTCAAGTACAAGATCTGAGTACTTCTACTTTTACTCAAGAACAAGATCTGAGTACTTCTACTTTTACTCAAGTACAAGCTCTGAGTACTTCTACTTTTACTCAAGTACAAGCTCTGAGTACTTCGACTTTTACTCAAGTACAAGATCTGAGTACTTCTACTTTTACTCAAGTACACGATCTGAGTACTTCTACTTTTACTCAAGAACAAGATCTGAGTACTTCTACTTTTACTCAAGTACACGATCTGAGTACTTCTACTTTTACTCAAGAACAAGATCTGAGTACTTCTACTTTTACTCAAGAACAAGCTCTGAGTACTTCTACTTTTACTCAAGTACACGATCTGAGTACTTCTACTTTTACTCAAGAACAAGCTCTGAGTACTTCTACTTTTACTCAAGTACACGATCTGAGTACTTCTACTTTTACTCAAGAACACGATCTGAGTACTTCTACTTTTACTCAAGTACACGATCTGAGTACTTCTACTTTTACTCAAGAACAAGCTCTGAGTACTTCTACTTTTACTCAAGTACACGATCTGAGTACTTCTACTCAAGAACAAGATCTGAGTACTTCTACTTTTACTCAAGTACACGATCTGAGTACTTCTACTTTTACTCAAGAACAAGCTCTGAGTACTTCTACTTTTACTCAAGTACACGATCTGAGTACTTCTACTTTTACTCAAGAACAAGATCTGAGTACTTCTACTTTTACTCAAGTACACGATCTGAGTACTTCTACTTTTACTCAAGAACAAGCTCTGAATACTTCTACTTTTACTCAAGTACACGATCTGAGTACTTCTACTTTTACTCAAGAACAAGATCTGAGTACTTCTACTTTTACTGAAGTACACGATCTGAGTACTTCTACTTTTACTCAAGTACACGATCTGAGTACTTCTACTTTTACTCAAGTACACGATCTGAGTACTTCTACTTTTACTCAAGAACAAGATCTGAGTACTTCTACTTTTACTCAAGTACACGATCTGAGTACTTCTACTTTTACTCAAGTACAAGATCTGAGTACTTCTACTTTTACTCAAGTACAAGCTCTGAGTACTTCTACTTTTACTCAAGAACAAGATCTGAGTACTTCTACTTTTACTCAAGAACAAGCTCTGAGTACTTCTACTTTTACTCAAGTACACGATCTGAGTACTTCTACTTTTACTCAAGTACACGATCTGAGTACTTCTACTTTTACTCAAGTACACGATCTGAGTACTTCTACTTTTACTCAAGAACAAGCTCTGAGTACTTCTACTTTTACTCAAGTACAAGCTCTGAGTACTTCTACTTTTACTCAAGAACAAGATCTGAGTACTTCTACTTTTACTCAAGAACAAGCTCTGAGTACTTCTACTTTTACTCAAGAACAAGATCTGAGTACTTCTACTTTTACTCAAGAACAAGATCTGAGTACTTCTACTTTTACTCAAGTACACGATCTGAGTACTTCTACTTTTACTCAAGTACACGATCTGAGTACTTCTACTTTTACTCAAGTACACGATCTGAGTACTTGTCCCACCACTAAGCAGATGAACTCAAACTGATGTGTCGCCAGATATAGATCGAGTTGTACCTCGCTCAGCTTGTTTGTCAGCAGGTCTCCCAGCAGCAGCGTGTCGGAGGTGTGAGCCACCAGGAAGCGGTCCTTTCCCATGATCTTCACTTCCTCTATCTCATACCCGTAGTGAGACTTCAGCACCACTCGCATTCCTGAGGAGAGGTTCCTCACGATCACCTGGAGGAGGGAACATCAACAGACACGTGGAGAATAAGGACAAAGACCAAATAAATAACTTGTGAAATTCCTTTCTCAGTTATTTTGAAGAACATTGTCATTTCCCATATTCTTGTAAATGTCAAATACAGGTATAAAGCTATTTCATTTAACAAAACATCCTCATGCTGCGTTCACACCGGACGCGATGTTTGGGGGCGCCGCAATTACATGTAAAGTCAATGCAGAGACGCGGACAGACGCGAATTCACTTCGACGGCGAGCATGAAGCGGTCGATGAGAATGGAGGGGGCCGCGACAACCGCTCGAGTTCAATTTGACTTGTACTAGTTATTCCACCACCTTTGGTTTCTTTGTTGCAGACAAATCATTAGGTATGAAGGAATGGTTGAGCTATGTTGAAATACAATAATCTCAACGTGGAGAAAGCCAAATTAAAGATGAGGCCATGTTGTTCATTTGAATTTTACGAATGAAAAGATGGCAAATTTAACGACGAAGACGAAACTATGTTTAAGAAGTTCTTAATCAGGGTGTCTGCAGGAATCCTGAAGTCACATGTAAAACCTTTTAAGACCTTTTTTAAGACCCTTTCCGTACATTTTAAGACCTCATCGCCACTTGGAGTTCTAACCGGTTACCTTGGCGACACACTTTACCTCACATTGACTATATACAGTATTGATTGTCCTTCCTCCTTATCTTCCAACCATTTGGACGCAGACTTGCATTTCCCCATAACGATGTTGTTTAACAACCGGCGTAAACGGACCTTCGCGCTATCAAGCAGTGAGCGTGCGATGTCCTGTTCAGATGACGTCAAACCCAACGGGATGCCATCAATAAACTACACAGAATCACACGACACACCTACGCCATGATTACATTCAGGCAGACTGTAGAATACAACCTCTTTGGACCATTCATATACTTATTGAAAACAAGCTACAAAATGTAATACCTTGGAAAATGCCGTTTAATATTTTTTAATAGCCTTCATTTTCTCTAAATTGATTTATCAACTTGTAATACTTTTTAAGACCCCGCGGACCCCCTGTAATAGATTAATTTACTCCACAGTTACATACATGTATTTACTGAATGAGCTCTTTTACAACAGTCAGTTAACTCAGAGTCAAATAAGCCTCTAGGCGCTGTCACACCAGGCAGACTCACTCACAGCAGGAAATAATACATGTGGCTAATGAACCGGAAATGTAATTACACATTTCTCGTGAATGCATCCGTCATAATCTTATCAAATATGTTTTACATCAAATATGATTTAAAAACCTCCCTTTAAATCTCCATGAAATGCAGCAATGAATAACACATCTAGAAGGTTCTGTGATTGTTATGAAGCCGTCATTTCTGTTGTCCCTTTCTATGAAATTGAGATTATGGAATGCTTTTTGCACTTTAATTATTTAAATCAGATTTATGTTGTATTTTATAATGAACTGGCTGTTTTTATAATGTGTATTGTCAGAAGTAAATGACTTAATTGGTCATGAGTTGTTCTCATTGTTTGTGCGATTAAAGAAACAGTTCTGTGTTTCAGACATTAATATTTTACAATATGTTTTGCCTCTACCTGGCTCAGACCCACGTAGGTCATCTCAAACTTGTTTTTATAGATGGTTCTCCGCAGGCAGCAGTCAAACAGCTCCACTCCACCACACAGAGTTCCCTATGAACACACAAACACACAATAACACATCAAACAACATTTACTTTGATACGTATGTGTGGTTTGTTTTTAACAGAGGGAATAACTGGTATAAAGTCGCACGATTCAATGTCATAGTTAGCTGTTAAATACACGTCTAACACCAGGTAACATAAGGGATCAGAAAGAGAACATACATGCATGCACATTCAAATACTGTCCACATCCACATTGAAGACACACTAAGAGAATCTTTTGACAATTATTGAACATTTTCTTGTACATCTTCAATTTAATTCATAAAGACACCAGCAAACGTATCTCAAAAAGGATTTATATAATGATAGAAATATTCCCTTGTTCCAAATAACAGCCAGCATTGAGTTTCCTTTATTTAAATGTGTGGAATCCAATAATAATCCAAACATGTGATAAATAAATAGGGTATTTACCGCACAGAGGCGCGATCCGTCTTTCTTCCAGGCCAGGCTGGTGATGGTGTACAGGTTGAGGATCTCTTTGGGCTTCGCTTCATCCCACACTCCTCTCCTGGGAGCCCAGTTGAACACCCGCAGCCTA
This sequence comes from Gymnodraco acuticeps, assembly GCF_902827175.1. Classification (NCBI taxonomy): domain Eukaryota; kingdom Metazoa; phylum Chordata; class Actinopteri; order Perciformes; family Bathydraconidae; genus Gymnodraco; species Gymnodraco acuticeps. The sequence goes on along the minus strand of NW_022991948.1, from coordinate 439,767 downwards.
CAGGAAGATACAGGGACAGAATCCATGTGTTGCATTCTATTTATAAAGTCCAATATCCGGAATAACACATTATTTATTCCAAGGCGGCTTTGAAGTGCGTGCAGAATACAACTACCCTCTTTCTTTAGACCAGGGGTGTCAAACTCAAGGCCCGGGGGCCAAATCCGGCCCGCCACTTCATTGTATGTGGCCCACAAGAGCTTGCAAAGAATATAATACGTTTATTATGAGGTTACGTGCCCATAAACTACATGTCCCACAATGCATCACATTTTGTGAGATGCGCACAGAAGAGACTTACAATTACTTTCAATTATTGGCCCTAGACTTCTGCTTTCAGACGTAGTTAATTATGAAGTATTACCCTATCTGATAATAATCCAATGCAGAGGTAATATTGTAAAATAATACATTATTTGATATATATTATATATATTTATCTATATATATTTATCTTGTCTTAAAGTTACCACCGGCCCTTTGAGTGCAAGCATAATTCTAATGTGGCCCGCAATGACATTGAGTTTGACACCCCTGCCTTAGACCCTCGCAGTAACAAGGAAAATCTCCCAGACACCTAAATGTTTACAGGAAAAAGTGTTTGGGAACCTCAGGGAGAGCGACAGACGGACAGACGTGCGATAGGTGTTGGGTATATAGGCTAAAAAGTTAATGAAATAACAACATAGACAAATGACAAAGTTGATTTGAATTGATGTTAACTTATATATAAAAAAGATGGATCCAGGAGGATGTCAGAAATCGGTGTTGATAAGAAAAGAAAAGTGGGAGTCAGGCAGGAGTTGCAGTCACAGCAACAGAAACAACGATCTGAACCCTTACAGATGATCTGAGTGTCGTACATGGCACCTGATGTGGCCTTTGTGATCGAGTTAGACATCCCAGTACAGTCTGTAAACGATCATGTACTGACCGGTCAAAGCTGCCGAACACGACGGACTGTCCGCTGGGGCTGGTGACGGCCACGGTGAACTCCTTCTCCGTGCGGTCGCGGCTGTACTCGAAGGTCTGCAGGACGTGCCCCTCTCTGCCGTACGCCACCACCCTCTTATCACAGCCGCCCACCATGATGCTGTTCGCTGCCCAGGCCAGAGCGTAGGGGGGGCACGGGTGCACCAGCAGCTTCCCCTGCGTCACAGTGGAGGAGTTAGTCTGAGAGGAACATTTAAAGGTGCCCTATTATACTGTTCTTCATCAATATATCACAGCTCTCAGATATATACAGAACCTGTCTCTGATTGGCTGAAACACCAAACAGATCATTGCAGCATTACCCATAATCCCCTCTGTTTCAGCCCTGTTTCCAAAGTGCTGATTCTCTGTCTGTTACTTTAGATGAAAATAAGGAGCCCCTCCCCACGCCCCTCTTGCCCCTTTCACACCAGCGCTTTTTCAGCTCCGGCTCAGAGCTGGACAGTAGCGTGGGGTGGGGAAAAATGTAGGGGAAGCCAATGTTTTTGGGTCGGGGGGGGTGGTCAATAACGTAACCAGATGAGTGATTACAGCGCCCGGTAACATTTTACACACATTTGTATCATACAGATGCAGGACTTGTACACGCCTGTTATCTAAGCGACAGGTCCGCATGCACTCTCCAGCTGAAACTCTCTCGTCTTATTAATTTAAGCATTTTCTTATTAATTTAAGCATTTTCTTATTAATTTATGCCAACCTCCCCCCACCAATGCAATACCAGCCGCTCAATGCGCAGTGCAGATTCGGTAATTAATAAATAAGAAGCATTCATTCACAAACTAAATCAGGAGACCTTTAAAGTTTTACGTTCACATCAAAGTATCAGTATGCGTTGTGTTGATAATGGACGAGACCCGCCGAGTCAGCGTAAAGTTGAGACGATCTCTGTTTAATGTCTGAATCTGATAACAGATAAAATGATCAGTTTTACATACATTTCCCTCAGTGACTCCTCTCATTGCTTGGAACGTTTACAAAAAGGGAAGAGGAAACGTGAGGGACACAATATATACAAAAAGTAAAATCACAAAGAAAGGAAATTAAAGTCCTCACAACAATAAACTCCTGAGCACAGCTCTCCGACCTTGCCAGGTATTTAACATTCAATAAAATGAAGAACACAGAATACAATAATATAAAACACAGAATGTGTGTGATTATACAAAATTAAATTAAATAAACCCCACTGCATATTTACATCTGTTACACTAACACACACGGCAAGTGCAGCAACAGTCCTCGTCTCTGTAATTAGTTCAGTCCGTAGTCCAAAAGTAACACAACAATATAAACAATCTCATCTATTCAGGGGATCGGGCCCTATATGGCATGCTATCTGCGGTGCTGATTTTCGGATAGCAGCACCCTGTGCTAATTAAACAACTGCAATAAAACAACTACTTCAGACTGAACACCTGCAGCTAAATCCAGGCAAGCAATGCACAATAACCAACAGAACCACATCAGATATTGCACACATAGCTACACGGGCAGTTCAGGCAACAGGTATGCACAGAGAGAAAGGGGTGTGCATTTCACTCACCCTATTTGAAGAGGAAGGCCATTCTCCTGTCTTTCATGGTAGCGAAGTGGTCAATAACAATGTCATAGAACTTCCCAGCGGCCTTTAGGTCCTCCACAACAACAGAGTCAATGGATATTGTGGCTAGGTTGACAAGTCTGTCCTGTCCACACGTGTTCCTCAGATACGTTTTGATCCTTTTTAGACAGGAAAAGGAGCGCTCTGCTGATGTGCTGGTGGCTGGTATCGTGAGCATGAGCTGGAGCAGCTTGTAGACCTCGGAGAGTGTGCCCTGTAGGTCATCCTCAATAAGAAGCTGTATCAGCTCTCCTGGTGGCTTGTGAAACAACCTGTTGTTGTACAGCGTGTGCAGCTCATTCCTTAACTTCTGCTCATCAAAGAATGGATACGTGTTGATCAGCTGAGCCAGCTCACTGCTGGGAAATGCATCAGGGTTGCAGAACGATGTGAATGATGTGTGTTCCAGTATCCGAAAAAAGTGCAGGTGCTCCATATCTGCAAATCTTTGGGTCATGTGCAACACTATGCCGTCAACAATCTGGAAGTAAAGACGCCGGAAAGACACAACCGTTTCCTCGTCTCCTTCTTGGTGCTGGTTAAACCCTTGCTCCAGGTCGTCCCAGCCGCGGCGACGTCGTTTACGTCGGGGCACAGGATCGCCGACTGCTTTGACCGTGTCATCGTAAATGCGACTGAATGTCTCATCTGTTCTTGTGGCTTTGAGAGCGCTGAGAGTGCTCATGATCCGATCCTGGCATTTTTTTATGTCCGCAAGTGCTCCGCGAGTGCAGTGTCAAACTCTGCAAATGCACGTACCAGCTCTACAAAATTGCCCCTGTTAGAGCTGCCAGCGGCCTCATTGTGTCCCCTGAATGCTTGCTCTTGACCTGCAAGGTACAGGGCAGCAATGATGAGTTTCCTCAGAATATCCCGGGTTCTTTTTTACTTGTTCGTTGTGCTTCTTTGTGCTAATGGTTCTTGCTACATCCAGAGCCTCGTCAATCCTGACGCGTCCAAAAAGCTTTAATTTCACAGCACAATCTATATGATTTTTAGATTTACCGTGCCTCTCAATTGCCCGTGACAGGTTGGCAAGGTCGATGAATCCTGAAGTTGCCCAAGGATTGTTCAGGGAGCACGAACCCTTGTCAAAAAGAAGACATGGCCAGCAAAATAGACGCTGAAGTTTAGCGCTTCCAGTTAGCCACTCCGTGCGGACATAATTGTCCTCATTGAACGTCCGATTAGATCCCTTATTCCTCTGTGTACACACAGCTCGAGTGTGGGCGTTGTCCTGCCATCTGCTTTAATGTTTAGTTGCTGCTGTAGCGGAAGTTTAGTGAAGTTATGCTTAATTAAGTACGCCAAATCTCCTCCCTCCATAATGCTTCATTTGCTTGATCATTTCTAACGGCGGTGATGACAGTTACAGTATTCAAATTGATGTTGATGTGATTGGATGGCAGTGTCCAATCAAATCGCCAGCCGCCAGCCGCCCCTGAAGGGAAGCTAGAGGCGGCTGGCTTCCCCTGGCATGGCCCTGACCAATCACAGGTTGGCAGGGGCATCACGTGGGCCTTATCTGATTGGTTAATCCCTCAATTTTTTTTCACCAAGGGAAGCTAGATTCTGCTGGCCTCCTCTCGCAACAGTGAATGCAATCTACTGTTTCACCATGACATCTAGAGGGGCGCTGTTTCACTCTTTGTAAAATACTCAATGAGAATGGGGGAGAGACGGAGAGACGGTCCGGCAGGAACACACAGGAAAGTAGAATTACAGAAACAAAACAAAGTGTTTTTATTTATTTATTTAAGTTATAACTACAATCCGAAAAAACAGGGGAAGCCTGGCTTCCCTTGGCCTCCGGGAGAAAACGCCACTGGAGCTGGAGCTGAAAAAGCGCCGGTTTTTCCTGTTCACACCGCAGCGGCGCCGGCTCTTAGCTCCGGAATCCGGTTCACTTCCAGCTCCAAAAAATTGTCGGTCTAGAGGCAAGAGCTTCGGAGCTAAGAGGTGGGGTCGCTTACGTCTCTCTTACGTCGAGGCGTGCAGGAAACTAAACCCACCTCCCCTGAACATGGGTCGACTGTCATGCCTGCCTACAAGCAGTAGTGCTTATAAACATACTTTATAAAGTCAGGCAACACTAACCAGGCTTCGTGTGATTCTGTTTATTTGTACCTTACTTTGACCATCCGTTCTCTGTTATTGATCATTGTGGAGAGAGGCAGACGTTTTGTATTATAGCAGCTATCGGATGGAATCAATACATGGGCTGCACAGGTTGTCGTTCGACTATCACAAGTAGAATCATAATAAAAATACGCCGGTAAAATGTGCCTGTAGAAAACGGTTTATGCCACAATAGGATAGCAATAGCAAGTAGTCAGTTTAGCTTCGGTTGCTATGCTAACATCACCCATTTTATACCAGAGAAACTTTCATAACAGCGTTGTGATACCAAACAGCGTCAATTCAGACTGACACACATTCACTTAGGCTAAGGGGAACTGGGGATATGTATCAGCTGCTTGTGTGTTAGGGTTACACAAGACAAAACATCGTTATGACATCACAAAGTGGCCCAAATCTGATCAGCTCATTTTCAGGCAGGTTTTTATAGAAATGGATCAAAAAGAGAGAGAATCTTTGTTCCTGAAACTTTCAGAGTCTCTTTCCACAGAGGGGACACATGTTGATGTAGAAGAGACATGAAGAAGAGGGGACACATGTTGATGTAGAAGAGACATGAAGAAGAGGGGACACATGTTGATGTAGAAGAGACATGAAGAAGAGGGGACACATGTTGATGTAGAAAAGACATGAAGAAGAGGGGACACATGTTGATGTAGAAGAGACATGAAGAAGAGGGGACACATGTTGATGTAGAAGAGACATGAAGAAGAGGGGACACATGTTGATGTAGAAGAGACATGAAGAAGAGGGGACACATGTTGATGTAGAAGAGACATGGAGAAGAGGGGACACATGTTGATGTAGAAGAGACATGAAGAAGAGGGGACACATGTTGATGTAGAAGAGACATGAAGAAGAGGGGACACATGTTGATGTAGAAGAGACATGAAGAAGAGGGGACACATGTTGATGTAGAAGAGACATGAAGAAGAGGGGACACATGTTGATGTAGAAGAGACATGAAGAAGAGGGGACACATGTTGATGTAGAAGAGACATGAAGAAGAGGGGACACATGTTGATGTAGAAGAGACATGAAGAAGAGGGGACACGTGTTGATGTAGAAGAGACATGAAGAAGAAGGGACACATGTTGATGTAGAAGAGACATGAAGAAGAGGGGAACACGTGTTGATGTAGAAGAGACATGAAGAAGAGGGGACACATGTTGATGTAGAAGAGACGTGAAGAAGAGGGGACACATGTTGATGTAGAAGAGACATGAAGAAGAGGGGACACATGTTGATGTGGAAGAGACATGAAGAAGAGGGGACACATGTTGATGTAGAAGAGACATGGAGAAGAGGGGACACATGTTGATGTAGAAGAGACGTGAAGAAGAGGGGACACATGTTGATGTAGAAGAGACATGAAGAAGAGGGGACACATGTTGATGTAGAAGAGACATGAAGAAGAGGGGACACATGTTGATGTAGAAGAGACATGAAGAAGAGGGGACACATGTTGATGTAGAAGAGACATGAAGAAGAGAGGACACATGTTGATGAAGAAGAGACATGGAGAAGAGGGGACACATGTTGATGTAGAAGAGACATGAAGAAGAGGGGACACGTGTTGATGTAGAAGAGACATGAAGAAGAGGGGACACATGTTGATGTAGAAGAGACGTGAAGAAGAGGGGACACATGTTGATGTAGAAGAGACATGAAGAAGAGGGGACACATGTTGATGTGGAAGAGACATGAAGAAGAGGGGACACATGTTGATGTAGAAGAGACATGGAGAAGAGGGGACACATGTTGATGTAGAAGAGACATGAAGAAGAGGGGACACATGTTGATGAAGAAGAGACATGAAGAAGAGGGGACACATGTTGATGTAGAAGAGACATGAAGAAGAGGGGACACATGTTGATGTAGAAGAGACATGAAGAAGAGGGGACACATGTTGATGTAGAAGAGACATGAAGAAGAGGGGACACATGTTGATGTAGAAGAGACATGAAGAAGAGGGGACACATGTTGATGTAGAAGAGACATGAAGAAGAGGGGACACATGTTGATGTAGAAGAGACATGAAGAAGAAGGGACACATGTTGATGTAGAAGAGACGTGAAGAAGAGGGGACACATGTTGATGTAGAAGAGACATGAAGAAGAGGGGACACATGTTGATGTAGAAGAGACATGAAGAAGAGGGGACACATGTTGATGTAGAAGAGACATGGAGAAGAGGGGACACATGTTGATGCAGAAGAGACATGAAGAAGAGGGGACACATGTTGATGTAGAAGAGACATGAAGAAGAGGGGACACATGTTGATGTAGAAGAGACATGAAGAAGAGGGGACACATGTTGATGTAGAAGAGACATGAAGAAGAGGGGACACATGTTGATGTAGAAGAGACATGAAGAAGAGGGGACACATGGTGATGTAGAAGAGACATGAAGAAGAGGATTTTGCAGAATAGGTGACCTTTAAAATACGGGAAATGTTTCAGCAACAGGTGTGTTGGTACCTGAGAGTCCCCCGAGCCTTCGTCATTAAAGAAGTAACGCACAACCGTCCCGTCAGCGTGGCCCGACAGGATGCCTTTACCAGAAACACTGAAACACACACACACACACAACACTGACTGTCACTGACTGAGTGTACCACAGAAGAAGAATATACTGTAAATACATGTGGCTTTGGCCTCTGGCATTTTGAAAAGACTGGGAATTGTTCTTCCCCCCATGATTAATAACTATCTGTGAGTGATAATTGTGCATTCATATTATATATATGTACTTGGATGCTAGTGAGACAACGCAGGACTCGGTGCCGTAGATGGTCGATGACTTGCTCGTCTGAGTGTTGGCGAGGCGAACCTATGGCAGGAAAAAAACATATATATTCATATTTTTTTAACATAAATTATTTCATTAATTATTTGACCCACTTTAAAATGCTGATATTAAGCAACACACACTACTGCTGTATCTACTCTCCTTCTGATACTTCTGTTTAATAAAATAAACAGTAATAAAAGCATTTAAATATTAATACATGATTAATACGTACCTTGCCATCCACTAATCCGTACACAATCGATTGATCTGCAGGCCAGAGCAAGCAAGTCACAGCGCTCTGCAACACAGAGGACACATGTTGCATTTCAAAGGTGAAATTCAATAGAAAAAATAGCTTTTCCAACACGCTTCAAACATTAAAGTCTGCACTCTAAGGAGGGAACCCAACCAATTACTTCAAAATCTACAATACAGCTATTACATTATATCAAATAAACACGCAAGCGACAGCAAGAACTATGGCAGCATTACTTGTTGCCTAATAGCTTTTACATATGATTGCAAACACTGTTAAATGTAATGTCGATTAAGACAAGAACACATACTGTACTTTTATCCAAAATGTATTTTTACACCACACCTCCTCCCAAAACAATGAGTTAACTTACCGTCTGAACAAATTTGTTGCAAATAGCTTTCTTGTCGCCCCTAGGAGAGAAAGTAAAAATGATTTGAATGCATCGATGTAGATAACACAATCCAGATTAATATGAGATATGAAAACAACCAAATGGACGTTACCAATCTTCTCCAATCCTGTACACGAAGATGATGTTGTCAGACTGGCCGATGGCGATTTTGGTGGAGTCAGGGGAGAACGCCATGTCGTTGACAACGTAGCTCTGTTTCCCATACTGACGAACAAATACATCGGATTAGTATTGACACAACACCTGTATATTAAATCAAAATACAATACAAAAAGGAATCATATTGCTGAGTGAAGAGAGTTATTTTGTGGATTAGGATTGCTTTCTTGGTTGAGAATCAGAATTCCTTTATTATTACAACAGCAGAAGTAAAGTGCAGATAAAGTAATGAGAATAGACTTGCATATTAATAAAATAAATAAATCATAAATCTTGTTAGAGGAACACAGCGTTACCATGAACATGATTTTAAAGGAATTAAAAAATGTGCTGATAGCAAAACCTTGTTATTTTTTTTTCTTTTACATTTTTGTTCTTGTTGTGCTGCGTGTTGGGTTTGGTATTGTTTGGTTTTCTGTGTGTTTAGCTTCATTTCTAGGGGTTTAAACTGATATAATGAGTGTTCCTTTATGTTTCCATCACCATTGTCTCACCTTGGAGTCCAGGGGTTTGGTGGAGAACTTGTCCCTCCTCTCCCCCTGCTCATCATAGATCAGCACCACCCGGTCCACGGTGCACACAGCGAACTTGGTGTTATTGGGAGCCCAGGCCATGCATGTCACTTTGGCAGCACTGTCCTGTGAAGAAAGGCAGATGAACAAAGTCAGAGGAGATCATTAACAGAGCATCTTTCATTAGCTAGTTGTAGCTAATCACAACCGGACACACAACCCGTTATCAGAATCAGAATCGAGTTTATTGCCAGGTACGATTGGACATTCAAGGAGTTTGCTTTGGTGTACGGTGCTGCAGACATAAACACAATACAAGGAAATAAGTTGTAAGACAAAGTCAAAATGATAACGATTATAGTCAGAGTAAATGTACTTTACATTGATTAGCAGCACGTTTTCCAACCAAATACAGTAAAGCACCGCAGTTGCTAGCAAGCAAAGTAAGGTAACTAATACAAATCTGTAGATAATACTATATTGTTTAGTAAAACCACGTACATGCAAAATTGATAATAGGAAATTAGTGTTTTGTTAGAGCTATGAAGTGGTGTTATTATAAGATCATTAACGTTACACAATCATCCATAACTGATGCTGCTCTCCAGCACCAGCTAGCATAAAGCTAACTAGTCATTGGACTTACCTGGGGTGTTAACAGTGTTTTAAGATGCCTCAGTTGCATTTTCAGAAGTCTTTGGGACCTTGTACAGGGAAGAACGTTATGAGGAATAAGTAAAGAGTTCCAATTATTTTACATTTACGGTCATTATGTTGACCAACTTCGAGATAGCAGCTAGCATAGAAGACATCTTTCTAGTAAACAGAACTCAGATCTCCTTAGTTACCGTTGGTGCGGGAGGGCGGGGCCTATGGTGCGTTTGTAGCGGTGGAAAATGTCAGATGCTCTCTGTTTCGACACATGTATTTTATTCAAGAACAGTTTGTGATTGTTTTAATAAATAGTTTACAAGGTATAATAACGAGTCAACAATATATGTACGTAGATTCAACACTTACATCTATGTGTGAGCGAGATCTGATTAACCGGTATTTATAAGGCCTTATAGACTTCTTGTTTCCAAAGATTTGATCTCCGTCACAATGGTATAGCGATATTTTTTCGGAAAAAAGTTAAATGTTTTCTATGTGTAATTCAGTTGATTAGTCTTCACTCGTCCACGTGAAGAACATGTTCATTGGTACAACAAATAAAAGATTTCCTGGAGATGCCGGGGATTGAACCCGGGGCCTCATACATGCAAAGCATGCGCTCTACCACTGAGCTACATCCCCTTCCATGTCAGCGTTTCCGGAAGCTATCATTATATACCTTCCATTACTATATTCCACTGTTATCAGTTTGTTATGAATGTTATGATGTATATGTCTTTAATAATTTCAGAAACACGTTTATATGGAGGACAGAACATGACATAAGTAACAAATAAATAAAATGCATAAATACAGAATTAATACAGGAATCAAAAAATGTGGAAATAAATACAGGAATATATGGGTGTATTCCACTTTCAAATGTATATATTGTAGAGCCGATGAATGGGAGTCGGAGGCGGTGTGTTCAGTATGGAACTCCACACTTTATTATACATTGATCAAGACAAGGTGAGTACACTTACTGCTACTGCATGTCATGCTAGCCTGAATGACCACAAACCCCGGTACCCTCACTAACGGTCCAGGTTGCAACACACACTAAACACACGGTGAATTATGTCCTATAACGTGTCACCACACAAGCCCCCCCCCCAGAATTCACCCATAAACAAAAACAAAGTCAGCGCGTGGCGGGGAGGAACGACAGGCCGACCCCCACGACTCCTGAGGAGTACGGGGGTCGGAAAAACGACCTCTGCATGGGCGGCCTCCGGAAGAGGCGAGACCGGAACAACGGGTCTCAAGTCAGCGACAGGGATCAAGGCCAGGGGGCGCCCCCGTCGCGGAGGTCGTGCCAGCACCACCGGCTGGTCCAAATCCAGGTGGGCCGCCTTCAACCGGTCCACCGAGACGTGCTCGACCTTACCACCAAGGTCGCCAACAAAGTGTTTGCCCCCGTGCTCCAAAACCCGGAAAGGTCCATCGTAAGGAGGCTGTAGGGGACCTCTGTGTGCATCGTGCTGGCTGAAGACGTGCTTCGCCGAGCGGAGATCCGCGGGAACCCGGGACACCTGAGTACCATGTCGAGCAGTGGGAATCGGAGCAAAAGTCTCAGCGGCATCCTGCAGGAAAGCCCGCTGGGCCGTCGCCGACCAGGGAGCCGATGCGTTGGGGAGGAAATTCCCCGGAACCCTCAGCGGCTGACCGTAGACCATCTCAGCCGTGGAGCACTGCAGATCCTCCTTAGGCGCGGTCCTCAGGCCCAGCATCACCCAAGGCAGCTTGTCGACCCATTTACCGTCCGTAAGGCCGGCCTTGAGGGCCGCCTTCATGGAGCGATGGAACCGTTCACAGAGGCCGTTAGCCTGAGGGTGGTAAGCGGCAGTCCTGTGCAGCTTAACCCCCAAACCACTCGCCACGGCGTTCCAGAGCTCGGACGTGAACTGTGAACCCCTGTCTGAGGAAATGTCTGACGGGGTGCCAAAACGACACACCCACGTAGGGCTGTGCAATTTAATCGATACTGCGATATATATCGATATTTTGTTTCTCGAGAAAGTATCGATATTTCAGCCGCGGGTATCGATACATTAAGTCCCATTCAAATCCCCCGTGTTCCGCCTGGCACTCTGCTCCCTGCCCATTCCCCCCCGTTCGCTTTGCATGAAGAGCGATTACATCAGCCAGCCGAGCCGCTAGTGTCGCTGTAGAGCATTTCTAGATACACACGCCGGTTTCTTCTTCTCGCAGTGAGTGGGAAGCGGTTCAGGAGAATGGCGGCACACATTAACCCAGCACCTTCGTGCTTAAAAGCAGATGTGTGGGAGCACTTCGGCTTTAAAAAGAAGAAGGAAAGCGACAATTTAGATAAAACGATGGCGGTTTGCAAGCTGTGTCACACAAACGTGAAATACTCTGGAAATACCACTAACCTGCGATTCCACCTACAACGTCACCACCCGGACAAGGTCACGCTAACTCAGGAACTCAAGAAGCTGCGGCCGCGGCGTGACCCAAAACAAACCGTGCTGGACAGCGATGGCGGTTGTTCCCACAAGTTCCCATCTACTTCACCAAGGTCGCAGAAGATTCAGAGTCCATTGCCTACTTTATTTGTCAGGATTTTAGACCTTATTCCGTGGTGGAAAACATAGGCTTTCGGCGCATGGTGAACGCGATGGAGCCCCGCTATCCTGTTCCAACCCGCCAACACCTCACCAAGGTTTGCGTTCCCAGGCTGTATGCTCAGACAAAGGCACACGTCAAAGCCTCCCTGGGCAAAGCGGAGAGAGTTGCCCTGACGTGCGACGGGTGGACCTCGCGAACAACTGAAGCATATGTCACCATCACGGCCCACTTTATTAACGAGGAATGGGAGCTTGTTACGTATGTATTACAAACCAGGGACATGCCCGAGAGCCACACCGGACACAACCTGGCAGAACATCTAAGAAAGGCCCTCGCTGAGTGGGAAATCACAGAAAAGGATCCAGTAATTGTCACTGACAACGCGTCAAATATGACAATAGCAGCTGAGGAGGCAGCGTTCACACTTCACGTCAAATGCTACGCACACACCCTAAATCTGGCTGCACAACGTGCCCTCAAAATCACAGCAGTCGCACGCCTGTTGGGAAGAGTGAGACGCATTGTGAACTTCTTCAGACGAAGCACCACAGCCAACCACATGCTGAAAAAGAAACAGAGGCTTCTACATTTACCAGAGCACAAGCTGATGACAGACGTGGTTACAAGGTTTGTGCTAGTTACTTTTCAATTGTTCATTTTGTTTTTATTACTAATTTATTTTGTCATTAATAAATACATTTAAATAAATCTATAAATAAAGTTTCTTACTTTTATTTAACTACAGGTGGAACAGTGCACACGACATGCTGGAAAGATTCCTTGAGCAACAACCGGCCATCTGTGCAGCCCTGCTCTCGAGTGAGGTGAGGAAGACCGAGAAGGATCTGTGCACACTGACTGAGTCAGACATGACAACAGCTGAAGAAGTAGTCAGCGCGCTGAAGCCCATGAAGGAGGCTACACAGTACATGTCCAAGGAGAAGACCCCCACGCTGTCAGTCATCGCACCCCTCCAGGACACACTGATCAATGGACTGAAACCGATCGAAGGTGAATCTGCAGTCATAAAAGAGATGAAGGCTGCCATGTCTGGGGATCTTCAGAAGAGGTACATCGACCTCAGGGCAACTCTCCATGCATGTTCAGCAATGGATCCAAGATTCAAAAGTCTTCCCTTCCTGACTGAGAACCAAAGACAGGAAGTTTATGATGGACTGATTGCAGAGGCTCAGGATCAGCCAATGCCATCAGAGGTAAGGCAATGATGGTACTGCTAGGTTTAACCCTTGGCCTTGTATCCTATGTAACATCTCCTGGTGAGAGTAAGCATAGGCCTAAATAATACATTGTTCAACGTTTAAAAGGCAAATCCTACAACGTTAACTGTTTAAAATGCATAAATATTAAATTGTTTAAAAAGCATAAATCCTACAACGTTAACTGTTTAAAAAGCATAAATACTATAATGTTAACAGTTCTAAAGGCATAGATTTTAAATACACTAATTAAAAGATTTATTACAGTGAAAGCTCAAGAATTTCATTTCATGTTGACCTATTTCATTTAGTTGTCCCTTTGGAGTGTGGTCGAAGAGGGCACAGGAAAATGTAATGGTAGCGCTGATGATGAGGGGATGGCATCCGAAGAAGAGACTGTAGATGATGGTGTGCGATTCAAGGAAGGAGAGAGCAGTCAAGGTCAGTATCACCCATTGTTATCCAGTGAAGCACATTGTGTTGTCTGAACCTCTGAGTAGGAATTATGGAATGTGATTAACTATAAATAATGTGTTTTTATTGTTTATTTATTTGAAGGTCAGCATCCTCCACCCAGGAATCCAAAGCCGTCTTGTCCACTGGCTGCCCTTCTTGGTGGTGAACGATACGGTGGTGGAGCACAACCCAAGACAAATACTATGGAGTCAGATTTGGGTCAATATTCTCGCGCGTAAAACAAGCTACTCACGAGCGGAAAATGTGCTTTTACACGCGCATAAAATGACCCTCGCGCGCAGATTAAACCCCCGCGAGCGGCTCTGCGCTCGCTCGCGAGAGAGACAGCCCTCTTGCTTGCTCGCGGGAGTGTCAGCCTCGCGGAGTCTGTCTACGCGCGCGTGAAAAGTTTCTGGCACTTTGGGGCGGAGCCACTGGACTTTGATTGACAGCTGCCAGGAAACCCGGGGTTGCCAGGTTTGATAAATGCCTGAACTGCCAAGAGCCGAGCAGTGACGGCAGGAAAATCAGTTGGACGAGATTGAATGGTAAAGTTGTCCATAAAAAACTATTATATTCGTAAAGTGTACAGCTAATATATATATATATGATTCTGTTTTCTTCAAGGTTGTGTCTTCCTGGTCGAATGTACTTATTGTAAATCGCTTTGGATACAAGCGTCAGCTAAATGCAATGTAATGTAATATACATTAATTTGATATAAAACAATATATTTTTCAGTGGGCTGTGTCCGTCGAAAACTGCTAGCTACTGTCTGCTGTACGCATAGATATATATATAAACACTAGATGGCTCATGGGAGATTTTCCAGCGTAGCTCACCGGCCGCCATCTTGCTACAGTCAACAGCTACTCTGGTACGCGCTATGGTAGCTGTTGTAAGGTGAGTGATCTGCACACAAATACTCTTAAATCGCTGAAATCTTGACTGATTTACAAATGGTTTTGTTTATTATAAACGTTATTAGCATGGCTATGATACAGGATGCTTGGACATGTTGAAATTGCAGCTTTTCTTTGTGTATGTGGTTGTATTTATTAGCTGGCTAATAACAAGAGGCTGTGAGTGAGACCTAGTATTAAGAAGTTCACCCAGCAACTTTACACCAGTGGGAGAGGCAGAACTGCTCTTTCTTTTCAACATAACTTAAGTTACACATGATTTCTTCCAAGTGGTTTGGCTTGTTAAAAACATCTTACATTTTTAGATACATTATGATACAGGAAATTGCTGGCTTTGTGTTTACAGAAGTACCTGACTATGCTTGACTTTTGTGCAGCCTACGGCTGCTCTAATCGCCGCAGTCTGCAAACAAGAACCCGTGGAATCACCTTTCACGTGTAAGATATGACAATATTACGACTATAATTAGGATAATCATTAATTACTTAGTGGATGTATGTACATTACAAGTCCTGCTACACAGGATCAGTGGGGCTATGTGAGATAATAGTATTGCAAGATTGATGTTGACCCAGCCTCTTTAGAATATGTTGCTACCCAGGGACGGCGGGTACTGTAGGCTAGGGAAGGCTAAGCCTTCCCAAATATTTGTGTCACTGCATCCTGGTAAAATAAAAATATAATGTATAATGTTTGTGTCTTTGACATTAGCGCTGCTATGCAGCCACCTGTGCTACGAAGCCAGTTCAACAGACCATGGATATGTTTGAGTTATCTTAACTAACCCTAACAAATGAGATTTCGCTAAGTGGTCCACGAAGCTGGTTATCAACTCGGTGAATCAAGCCAGGGTTTCTCTCTCCAGCTGAGAACGCGTTCACGCTACATTTGACCAATCACAAACAGGGACAAGTGTACTGACAGCGCAGCGTCATACTTCATTAATGAAAAGTAAACTAATATTAGACAAATATGAACTTTAACCATCCATGACTTAAACATATAATCCAGGATACGAGCCATATAGTTGTACCTGCAAGGAGAATATAGAACAACTGGTTAAAAAATAAACTACCGAGTGTTTGAAAACAGTTTTATGATACTGCCCCATCTAAGACACGAGTGGATCTGACTTTATTACATTTGAGTTGAGTGTTTCGTCAACTTAATGTGTTGCTTAAAATAATACGTCTGCATACAGTATATGTGACAATGTAAGTGTTGCACGGCCAGATACGGCTCGAGAAGCTGACTCAGATAAGGAAATATTGTGATATTATATGATCGATGATCTGATTGATGATGTGATGTCAGTGTGATATGAATGATAAGTGCGACACGTCGACGTCTTCTCTGCATACGGCAGTTTAAACTGTATTTCCTTTCTCCTGTAATATGACTTGATATATTTAAACTCCGCACACTGAGCTCTGATCGGTCAGCAGGCGGTGCTTTCACTGAGTTCATCTCTTTTCTATAAACGCCGGAGGCGGGCAGCGTCAGATAAAAAAATAAGTTATTTAGCCTTCCCAAACCTGAGCCTCATGTGCCGCCTATGTTGCTACCATTTCTTTACACAATTATGTAATGTTTCTTTTGGACACCTTTTTTATTACTCTTAGTGTGGTTGTCTTATTCTTAAAGTATACATACATACATTACATACATACAATTACCCCAAAAATATGATAATTTCGGTGTGTATTTTTGTCCTTACCCTTAATGTTAAAGGAAAGAAGGGCGGACAATGTTGACAATAATTTATATATCTGGCTACCTTTCTCATGTTTTTAAGGTTTCCCAAAACCGGAGAGAGGAGGAGGCAGTGGGAACTCGCCCTAAGAAGGGACGGTTTTGTTTCCTCGGGCAGGACGCTGCTCTGCAGTGAGTACTTCAGGAGTGAGGACTTTGACAGGACGGGGCAGACTGTCCGGCTTAAAGATGGTGTTGTGCCAACAGTATTCAATTTCCCAGCTCATCTTCAAAGGGTATGTGTATCATTGGCCAACAAGAATTCAAGGTGTATAAGATTGATTGATAAATATGTGATTAAATGTCACACTTTAGTTTTTCTTTCTGCAAGTTTAGGAATAAATAATGTGTTGTGTATTACAGCACATTTTAAACACTCAAAATGTCTTTAATTATGTTTATTTTAGCCGGAAGCAACAAGAAGCACAACCACTTCAAGAAGAGCGGAAGATGAACCTCAGCCTAATGTTGTGAGTATTCTGAATGTGGCAAAGACCAGAGAGATGGTCATTGATTTCAGGAGGGTGAGGACGTCTCTTCTACCCCTGTGCATTCTGGGAGAGGATGTGGCTGTTGTGGAGGACTACAAATACCTGGGAGTGCACTTAGACAACGGACTGAACTGGAGGATCAACACTGATGCTGTGCACAAGAAGGGGATGAGCAGACTCTATTTTCTGAGGAAGCTGAGATACTTCCACGTGTGCAGTAAGATGCTGGAGATCTTCTACCGGTCTGTTGTGGCCAGTGCACTCTTCTTTGCTCCGGTCTGCTGGGGGGGCAGCATCAGAGCCGGTGACACCAGCAGGATCAATAAACTAATTAGGAAAGCTGGGTCTGTCATCGGCATCAAGCTGGACCCCTTTGAAGCTGTGGTGGAGAGGAGGACACTGAACAGGCTGTTGTCCATCATGGATAACCCCACCCATCCTCTCCACCTGCAGCTGGACAGTCAACGGAGCTCCTTCTCCAACAGACTGCTGCAGCTCCGCAGTGCCATAACTCAACAAATCACCTCTGGCTGGAAGATAACTCTCTGCTCCATAGTTTCTCTTGAATATAACCACGTTGTACATTTTACACATATATAATCTATTTAATATTTAACATTAATATTCCATATGCCTTATATTTATGTATATTATATATATATATAATATCCTGCCAAACTCAACATGTATATTTTCCTCTTTCTTTCTTTTCTTTATTTTTCTTGCTTATTTCTAATTCATTGTAAAATGCTTTGTCCCTTATGCTGCTGTAACTAAAAATGTTTTCCCAAATTGGGATCAATAAAGTACCATCTTATCTTGTTTTATTTGCATGTGGAATGTCACTAACAAATGAGAGCATCATATGGCTTGTCATATTAAATCCTTTATCTCGGTGGTACCCAGGAAGGTCTATGATGGTGTTACTAGGAGAGCCCAATATAATTTGAGGTGGTACTCTGTGTAAAAGGTTTGAGAACCACTGGCCATCTCACTTGCTCTATGTCACTCATACACTTGAATAAACATGTGCAAACATTGAAACTACACCCAGGGATTGGCAACCTTTACAATCAAAATAGCCATTTTTGTCCAGAGCCTCAAAACATATGTTTGCCTTATAAGGGGAAAAGCCTATTAAGATCAATTTCTTAAAAGTACGCTGAGTTATGTTTTCTGTTGGAGAATGTAAGAAAAATCAGGCTCACAGTATTGATAAGTGAACATTGAATTGTTAAAAAAGCAACTTATTAATTTCCATATTACTATTATTTATATATTCGTATAATTGTGATAAATGAGACAGAACTGACCTGTCTGTGAGCTCATTTTATGTTGGTTTGGTTCTTCTGATAAAGGTGTGAATATCTAAATAATATACCACCATATGCTATTGTCATTAGTTGTGTCCCTATTCTTCAAGCTAAGGCATTGCTAAATTAACAACTCTTGGCTTACAGAGTGGTAACATGAGACCGATTTTTATATATAAAATATAAATATATTTTTATTTTATAATTTATTTTAAATATTAACAATATAATAAAAATAAATGGAAATATATACACCGGCAAATATTTAATATAAATACCTTGTGTGTGTGTGTATAGCTATTGCTTTATCCGCTTAATGTTATTTTCATAAGAAAGTCCATGACTATAAGTATACAGTATCATAACTACATCTTTGATGTTTATAAAAAACCAAACCGTTTGAAAATTGGTTGAAAATTGAGCAAGCTATGGTTATTTAAATAGTAAACCATAATGTTATGAATGAGAGAACTGCCTGTAGCAAGATGGCGGCCAAGTGGCAACGTCGGTCTCCATTGGCCAGCAGCGCGGGTGAGTCATCTAGTGTTTATATATATATATCTATGGCTGTACGCACCTAGATTTTGCTGCCGTCACTGCTCGGCTCTTGGTAGTTCAGGCATTTATCAAACCTGGCAACCCCGGGTTTCCTGGCAGCTGTCAATCAAAGTCCAGTGGCTCCGCCCCAAAGTGCCAGAAACTTTTCACGCGCGCGTAGACAGACTCCGCGAGGCTGACACTCCCGCGAGCAAGCAAGAGGGCTGTCTCTCTCGCGAGCGAGCGCAGAGCCGCTCGCGGGAGTTTAATCTGTGCGCGAGGGTCATTTTATGCGCGTGTAAAAGCACATTTTCCGCTCGTGAGTAGCTTGTTTTACGCGCTAGAATATTGACCCAAATCTGACTCCATACCAGGGATGCACAGGTACCTTTTAGCAAGGTGTGACAAGAGTGGATACTCATACTGGTGCTCCTTTCACCAGACCAGTGGATCTGCTTTCACTTCCAAGATATCTGCCTCCTTGTAGCGGGTCATCTGCTCCTTGGCCTGGTTCTCTTGGGTATTTATGGAGTCAGATTTGGGTCAATATTCTAGTGCGTAAAACAAGCTACTCACGAGCGGAAAATGTGCTTTTACACGCGCATAAAATGACCCTCGCGCGCAGATTAAACCCCCGCGAGCGGCTCTGCGCTCGCTCGCGAGAGAGACAGCCCTCTATGGAAAGCCATTTGCGTCACAATTCGCGCGTTTATTCGCGCGAATAAACGGGGAGGTCCGTTTTATAAACGGGGAGGTGCGTTTAAATTCAAAGTCTCAGTAACCAATCAGTGAAGAGCAAAACCAGACCAAAGCAATCTGTAGATGAAAAGTTCCTGACATTGTGAGGCTGTAAATTGTACGTTATTCCAGATTCAGGGGACTATGTATTAATTTGGCTTTCAATATAATAAATATATCAATCAATATAACCTGCCTTCATTGTCTTTTAAAATAAAATCGCCTTACCTTATCTTACTGAAGTGAAGGGTATTGATGTCTCCTTAAATCACCTTTTAAATGTACTTCTTATAACATGGCATGGTGTAACATATCAAAATGTTCAGTCTCTGGTCTTGCTAGAAATGCAATGTCACTCACCTTAGAGCACTGTTTTATGAGATACTTAGCTTAGAAATCAGATTTTTGGAAAACTTAAAAACTCTTGTGAAAACACAGATGTACTCATGTCATCCATTTTTTTTGGTGCTTCAGATTTGGTTTACCAACGTTTTCGGTTCACAAAAGTAGTGAAATATATGAATTACACTATAGGCCTATATACATGTGTTGTTCATGAAAAATGAAAATGGGTAAATTAGAATTTGGAGTAAAATAGTTCTATCACTCTACTTTCACCACAGAAAAGTTACATCAGGACTGATTCATGACTTCATATCCCATACTGAGGTTCATGTGATGTGTACAAATACAAATTGAGCATTACAACTTTTTTTTTCAACCAACTATTTATGTTAACATAAGAAACTGTAAAATCTCAATATTTACAATACAGGGTTCATACGCTTTTTCACCAATGATTTTAAATGACTCTTTCATGTGGCTAGCATGCGCTGCCTCGCCCATATTCGAAATATTGAATATGTTACAACACAGTTTGCATTTAGCACGTCTTGGGTCAATGTCTTTTGATAACCACAATTGGTACTTATTCTTTAGAAGCCATACATTGTTGAAACTGCACTTCCCTGGCATCTTTATATCAAATAGTAGCTCCTGTAGACTAGACGGCATGATTGTAAACATCTCTCACCAGCGAAATACTGCCACAGTTGCCATTTTACGTTTCATTATACGATACAGTATTTATTATCATTATAGTATTACTATTTCGGCGATTAGATAACATATAAATTATATTTGATGCAACTTTAGTTATATTTCCATGACTTTTCCAAAACGTTGGGAAAAATATTGCATTCCATGACTTTTCCAGGTTTTTAATGACTGTACGAACCCTGACAATATCAGAACTTTCTCAACCAACTATTCATTATAAATGTAAAGACAGGGGGAGCAGTGCCATGGTCTTTGTCTGTCTTCCAAGACAGTGGGTCTGGCTGCTGTGTAGCCGCTCGCGGGGGTTTAATCTGTGCGCGAGGGTCATTTTATGCGCGTGTAAAAGCACATTTTCCGCTCGTGAGTAGCTTGTTTTACGCGCTAGAATATTAACCCAAATCTGACTCCATACCAGGGATGCACAGGTACCTTTTAGCAAGGTTTGACAAGAGTGGATACTCATACTGGTGCTCCTTCCACCAGACCAGTGGATCTGCTTTCACTTCCAAGATATCTGCCTCCTTGTAGCGGGTCATCTGCTCCTTGGCCTGGTTCTCTTGGGTATTTATGGAGTCAGATTTGGGTCAATATTCTAGCGCGTAAAACAAGCTACTCACGAGCGGAAAATGTGCTTTTACACGCGCATAAAATGACCCTCGCGCACAGATTAAACCCCCGCGAGCGGCTCTGCGCCCGCGAGCGGCTCTGCGCCCGCGAGCGGCTCTGCGCCCGCGAGCGGCTCTGCGCCCGCGAGCGGCTCTGCGCTCGCTCGCGAGAGAGACAGCCCTCTTGCTTGCTCGCGGGAGTGTCAGCCTCGCGGAGTCTGTCTACGCGCGCGTGAAAAGTTTCTGGCACTTTGGGGCGGAGCCACTGGACTTTGATTGACAGCTGCCAGGAAACCCGGGGTTGCCAGGTTTGATAAATGCCTGAACTACCAAGAGCCGAGCAGTGACGGCAGCAAAATCTAGGTGCGTACAGCCATAGATATATATATAAACACTAGATGACTCACCCGCGCTGCTGGCCAATGGAGACCGACGTTGCCACTTGGCCGCCATCTTGCTACAGGCAGTTCTCTCATTCATAACATTATGGTTTACTATTTAAATAACCATAGCTTGCTCAATTTTCAACCAATTTTCAAACGGTTTGGTTTTTTATAAACATCAAAGATGTAGTTATGATACTGTATACTTATAGTCATGGACTTTCTTATGAAAATAACATTAAGCAGATAAAGCAATAGCTATACACACACACACAAGGTATTTATATTAAATATTTGCCGGTGTATATATTTCCATTTATTTTTATTATATTGTTAATATTTAAAATGTATTATAAAATTAAAATATATTTATATTTTATATATAAAAATCGGTCTCATGTTACCACTCTGTAAGCCAAGAGTTGTTAATTTAGCAATGCCTTAGCTTGAAGAATAGGGACACAACTAATGACAATAGCATATGGTGGTATATTATTTAGATATTCACACCTTTATCAGAAGAACCAAACCAACATAAAATGAGCTCACAGACAGGTCAGTTCTGTCTCATTTATCACAATTATACGAATATATAAATAATAGTAATATGGAAATTAATAAGTTACTTTTTGGTTACTATGGTTCTCAGCAGGAAACCGATGGACTGTCCACTTCAAGTAGGGAATGAGTCCTTACCCCAAGTGAAGGAGTTCAAGTATCTCGGGGTCTTGTTCTCGAGTGAGGGAACAATGGAGCGTGAGATGGGCCGGAGAATCGGAGCAGCGGGAGCGGTACTGCAGTCGCTTTACCGCACCGTTGTGACGAAAAGGGAGCTGAGCCAGAAGGCAAAGCTCTCTGTCTACCGGGCCATTTTCGTTCCTACCCTCACCTATGGTCATGAAGGATGGGTCATGACCGAAAGAACGAGATCGCGGATACAAGCGGCCGAGATGGGTTTTCTCCGCAGGGTGGCTGGTGTCTCCCTTAGGGATAAGGTGAGAAGTTCGGTCATCAGGGAGGGACTCGGAGTTGAGCCGCTCCTCCTTCGCGTCGAAAGGAGCCAGTTGAGGTGGTTCGGGCACCTAGTTAGGATGCCACCTGGGCGCCTCCCTAGGGAGGTGTTCCAGGCACGTCCAGCTGGGAAGAGACCAAGGGGTAGACCTAGGACCAGGTGGAGGGATTATATCTCTTCGCTGGCCTGGGAGCGCCTTGGGATCCCCCAGTCAGAGCTGGTTGATGTCGCCAGGGAAAAGAAAGTTTGGGGCTCTCTGCTGGAACTGCTACCCCGCGACCCGACCACGGATAAGCGGGAGAAGATGGATGGATGGATGGATGGAAGTTACTTTTTTAACAATTCAATGTTCACTTATCAATACTGTGAGCCTGATTTTTCTTACATTCTCCAACAGAAAACACAACTCAGCGTACTTTTAAGAAATTGATCTTAATAGGCTTTTCCCCTTATAAGGCAAACATATGTTTTGAGGCTCTGGACAAAAATGGCTATTTTGATTGTAAAGGTTGCCAATCCCTGGGTGTAGTTTCAATGTTTGCACATGTTTATTCAAGTGTATGAGTGACATAGAGCAAGTGAGATGGCCAGTGGTTCTCAAACCTTTTACACAGAGTACCACCTCAAATTATATTGGGCTCTCCTAGTAACACCATCATAGACCTTCCTGGGTACCACCGAGATAAAGGATTTAATATGACAAGCCATATGATGCTCTCATTTGTTAGTGACATTCCACATGCAAATAAAACAAGATAAGATGGTACTTTATTGATCCCAATTTGGGAAAACATTTTTAGTTACAGCAGCATAAGGGACAAAGCATTTTACAATGAATTAGAAATAAGCAAGAAAAATAAAGAAAAGAAAGAAAGAGGAAAATATACATGTTGAGTTTGGCAGGATATTATATATATATAATATACATAAATATAAGGCATATGGAATATTAATGTTAAATATTAAATAGATTATATATGTGTAAAATGTACAACGTGGTTATATTCAAGAGAAACTATGGAGCAGAGAGTTATCTTCCAGCCAGAGGTGATTTGTTGAGTTATGGCACTGCGGAGCTGCAGCAGTCTGTTGGAGAAGGAGCTCCGTTGACTGTCCAGCTGCAGGTGGAGAGGATGGGTGGGGTTATCCATGATGGACAACAGCCTGTTCAGTGTCCTCCTCTCCACCACAGCTTCAAAGGGGTCCAGCTTGATGCCGATGACAGACCCAGCTTTCCTAATTAGTTTATTGATCCTGCTGGTGTCACCGGCTCTGATGCTGCCCCCCCCAGCAGACCGGAGCAAAGAAGAGTGCACTGGCCACAACAGACCGGTAGAAGATCTCCAGCATCTTACTGCACACGTGGAAGTATCTCAGCTTCCTCAGAAAATAGAGTCTGCTCATCCCCTTCTTGTGCACAGCATCAGTGTTGATCCTCCAGTTCAGTCCGTTGTCTAAGTGCACTCCCAGGTATTTGTAGTCCTCCACAACAGCCACATCCTCTCCCAGAATGCACAGGGGTAGAAGAGACGTCCTCACCCTCCTGAAATCAATGACCATCTCTCTGGTCTTGGCCACATTCAAATGGATGGAGAAGATGATAGTGTATAGACTATCACATGTCTTAGAACAAAGAGGGTTACTGAGTGGAACGAGTGGTGTCATAAATGTTGTATTTAATATGTTAATATATTGTTTAATGTTACACTTCACACAAGTCACGACTGTTTGCAGTTAATGTCGTTGCCGTGTGTAACGTTAGTTTATATAATGTGCAGCGCTTCAAACAGTGTGCTGCCTTAAAGGCATTTTATGTTATAATTTGTTTGCAGTTCATAAAGTCACCACTAGGAGTGCTAATGGTATTGTTATCTTTAAGTTCGCCGTTCTTAGCCTCACTTCCGGTTTAGCGTTAGAGAAACCCAGAGCCGTATAATAGAAGAGTTATGACATCTCCGTTCACTCCAATGGACCACTTTTTTACAGCAATGGCGAATCGTGGAGCCTCTCAATCGTTCCCCGGAAGTTAGCGCCAAGGCTAGCAGAGCTGTGGAGTTGCAGCATAATAGACCGTTCGTGACGGACTTTTAAAGGTAAGAAGAAGTTTAAAGATTTATATTGCGGATATTATCAGTACATCTGATTCAAATTAACATGTGTATTAAAGGATGTCAGTGGATTATCCCTAAATCAGTAGATTTAGGGAACGTTTACATATAACAGATCAAGCTAGGATACCGAAGCAAGTTAGCAACACACGTTGAACAGCCTTTTAATTGTAAATTCCGTTCTCTTAATGTCTATTTGGTCCAACGTTGTTGAATTAGAGAAGAGGGGCTTCTAAACGGGATTGTATGCGGGGGTGGAGGGAGTTAAATATTAGATAAATATAACTTTGGTGCGTGTAAGAGTGAGTGTTTTTAGCAGAGCCATATTGTGTCCTTGTGATTATGTTGATTATTACCTGTGTGTATAATGTTGCAGCTCAGCTGATTTTGGATTGATGGCAAAGGGAGAGTTACTTAAGTGAGAGTGAAAACACAAGGTAAGTTTAATACTACTGTTTTATATAAGTAAGCATACTAAACATGTATTCTATCACTGTATTATATAAGTAATCTTGTTAGTAACCTACTGTATGGCAGGTGGAGGGGCAGTGATGTTACAGGTGGAGGAGCAAGACTGCAAACTCAAAAGACAGAGAAATCAAAATTTGTTCTCCAGAGAAGAGGTTGATTTCTCTTCAATTTTTTATTTCATATTTTCTAAAGATGTGGAAATGGCAACAAAAAAACACGTGAGAGCTGTAACCAAGACAACTGTAACAACAGGAGTAGAGAGCCACCAAGGTTTTTCAAGTCCCTCTCTTACTCCATTTTGCCAACCCAAACTTCCAGGTACATGACAGGACACCTTGCTTGTTTTTGTTGTTTGCTCTCCTCTGGCTGGGTGCTGGCAGGTGGAGGGCAGTGATGTTACGGGTGGAGGGGCAGTGATGTTAGCTGGGTGCTGGCAGGTGGAAGAGCAATGTTTAGTCCAAATATTTCCATTGCAACGGCTAATGGAAATGATTGCAGCTGTGGATCTGTTTGGGGGTTGCTGGATGTGGTAGCTTGGCTGCTGTTGTTCCTTTTCACCTTTTTGGATTGGCTCTTGCTTCCAAAATGGCCATCTTTTAATTGTTGTAATAGATCTGTTTGAATGGCTGCTGGTTCCCTCGTATGCTGACTGGCTGCTGGTTCCCTCGTATGCTGACTGGCTGCTGGCTGAGTGGGTGGTGTCCGCCCTCCCTGTCTCTCCTCACTAGCCATGTCCTCTTTCTTCACCCTCACTTTCCTTTCTCTCAGTCTCCTCATCCCTTCTTCCCTCAATCTTTGAGACTAATGTAAGTAGAAGACATGGCACCGTAAATGTTCGAACATTTAAAATATTATACCACTTAAAAATAAGAAATATTACTTTTGTTACTAAGAGTTCATACTTATTATACCTGTGTCACCTTTCACACTATAGCTGTGATCATGAGCTATGGGCTTTGTAGATACAGGTCCCGGGGTGAATCGTGGTGCAGGGGCCCTTCTCTTTTTGACCACAGGGCGATGCACGAAGATGGTGGGTATAGCCTCTGCTCTCAGCCTTGCCCTTTTTTGTCTTGACAAACTGGTCTGCATCAAAATGTGCCTGCGGAGTGACTTGAGGTTACTTCACACACAGAACAACTGTGTCTGAATCTTGTCTGCCCACATACATATTCCATAGTGGTTGAATACACAGTATTAGGAAACACTTTATACTTACTGAACATGTTATACTCATTACATACTGTATATACAATATGACCAAGAATGTGAGACAACTTTATAGAAATTCATATCACATCTGTTACTGATGCCATTTGTCATACTTTATTAAATTCACAAATAATAAAGTTCCATAACTTCAGTTGGGAACAAAGACCACACCTTATCTCCCCAAGGCAATTTCCCATCCAATAGGTGTGCTATATAGGTGTGTATAACCCTTTCTCCTGTCTGTTACTCCCTCTTTCAGCACAAGAACCAGAGGAGGATTCAATGGAGCCTGAATAGCTGCACTGAGACCCTCACCCTGCACCCTGAGTCTCAACTCTGTGTTTTTCAAGCCTTTCCCTGTTTTTTTGTATTAAACAAAACATTAAGCTTTCCCAATGGTGTGGTTTTCGTTTTGTGAAAAAGTGCAAATGCAGTGTTTGTATATAATTACCTCACATATGTTTTTGCAGTTGGTTGTGAAATTGCTCCTGCTGACTTGAGCCAGCCATTTTTTCCTCCGCTCTGTGTCAGTGGGGAAGCCGTACATTCGTACTCCTTTCTCGGAGCGATTTGAGCATCCCCAGGCAGCACAGCAAACCATGGTGGCGACTAGGAGGCAGCACAGCAAACCAGGACAACACGGAGGAAAAGGCACAGACAAACTGCATGATATGCTATTCAATGTTTATTGAATTCCATGTATTTGCAATGGATGTTCCTAAAACAACACATTTAACATCATCATCATCATCATGCTGCTAGTCCTTTGATAGTCACCTGTCAGTCTCCTGTCCTTTCTGAAAGCCATAAAGATGACATTAGTCATTTAGATAACTTGTGTCCTCAATTACCATGGGATTACTGAAACTACCATGAATTTAAGAAAATGGTAGACATTAATCTAATCTGAATTTTAAAGCATTACTTTAGATCCCCTCCCTCTAAATATATCAATAAACATTAGAAAGTGATGCTTCTGACTACCATACAAGTTTAAGAAGATAATATTGGTTTTAAAGAATTCAATGCTATAAATAAACAGCAACAGGCTCTTTAACCAAGGCACTGTTAGCCTACCATGTAAACTAGTTGTTCACACTAATCCTAATATTAGCAAATTCTATTTTATTTTTTTAAACATATTGATGTAAATACATACACATATCGATTTGTTGTATAAATATTGCAAATCAAAACCTTTATTCACTAATAATTACCAAAAATCGTAGTTCTATCTCCTGTTATCAGTGCATTCACATTGCCCGCCATGAACTTCCGGGGAACGATCCTCGTCTACATGAACCACGTGACGATAACCGTTTTTGGACTTCCGTTGTCGTAACTCTTCTATTATACGGCTCTGGAGAAACCATAGATATATATAAACAAATAAAAGTTTATATATATCTATGAGAGAAACGGCATGGTCCGAAAGAAGAAGAAGAAGAAGAAGAAGAAGAAGAAGAAGAAACAGACAGACAGACGGCAGGAACTTTCCCTCTGCTTCATTCATTTCTCCTGTTCAACAGGTTAGTAGTGTGAACACAGATTATGTCATATTTCGATCTAAGAAGTGTGTTTGAAACTGTTTTATGTGTAGTTAACTTTAATGTCATTCTGTGAGCTACGCCACTAGCGTGTGGCTAATGGCGTCCGCTAGCTTCTTTAACACAGGCTGTTGCTCCCTGAATAATGTAGCTCTACTATGTGTAATGAGTCCCGTGCACTAGTCTGGCTTACATTTCAAGTTTATTCTGTTTGCATAAATATGTGAAATGCTGGCCTGAGGTCATAATTGTTCATATTATTTAAATGCTAAAGCGCTAATGCTATGTTAATATTGTGCCTGTACAACAGCCATGTTAAAGTGAGTACAGTCCGGTTGTGTGTGTTATCTGTTATCACTGTATTATACTGTAAATGAAAAAGGCTTTAATCCTTCATGAAAGTCATAATATGGCATGTGCATTTATGTCCATTTTTGATTAGAAAACGAAATATGTCAGACATAGTTATTTTGATTGGCTAAATGTATTTTTACATTCTCAGTTAGCTTCAGGCCTCACTGAGGAGAAGTATTGAGGTAGAAAGCTGGTGAAGCCATTTCATTATATTCTGTTTGCACAGATAATAAACCTGGTTGGCAAGAAGGAAGCCATATTCATTCGACCACACAACGCAGAGATACATGTGGCGTCAAACCAGAGAATGATTAGATAAATAGAGAAAACGGATATAATTTGTAAGTGAATTTATTAATGTGTTTAAATAAATTCTGGCAAGGACAACCACACAAACTGCAGCAACTTTCACTCTGCTTCATTCTTTTCTCCTGTTCAACAGGCTTATTATCTGATTACCATCACAGCGGACTTGTAGCAGCAGTGGAGATGGAGCATCAGAACCTGGAGAATACAGCAACAACAACAAGGATCCATTTGAAGATAGGTAAATATTACAGTAATAGTGTACTTTCATTGTGTGGGTGTAACATAGTTAAATAGAGAGAGAGAGAGAGAGGGGAGAAACATTCCACTTGAACTTTATATTTTAATGAACTTAGTAGTAATTATTGTCCTGTATTTCTTTCCGATTTCACAGCTGCAAGAACCTCCATCTGTGCCTGCACCCAGGTCAAGATCTGCCGTGGCTCAAGGGCCTTCACCAGAGCCACCACCACCAAGGACCAGAGGACCAGCATCACTACAGCAGCCTCCACCTCCATCTGTGCCTGCCACAAGATTAAGATACACCTCGGTACAAAGGCCTCCACCACAGCCATCACGATCAACCCAGCCAGCAAAGAAGTCTCGCCTAGCACACCTCCCTCCCGCCGACACAGTCACCAGCAGCCCATGCACCATCACCCCCACCTACACAGCAGCCAGACCCACTGTCTTGGAAGACAGACAAAGACCATGGCACTGCTCCCCCTGTCTTTACATTTATAATGAATAGTTGGTTGAGAAAGTTCTGATATTGTCAGGGTTCGTACAGTCATTAAAAACCTGGAAAAGTCATGGAATGCAATATTTTTCCCAACGTTTTGGAAAAGTCATGGAAATATAACTAAAGTTGCATCAAATATAATTTATATGTTATCTAATCGCCGAAATAGTAATACTATAATGATAATAAATACTGTATCGTATAATGAAACGTAAAATGGCAACTGTGGCAGTATTTCGCTGGTGAGAGATGTTTACAATCATGCCGTCTAGTCTACAGGAGCTACTATTTGATATAAAGATGCCAGGGAAGTGCAGTTTCAACAATGTATGGCTTCTAAAGAATAAGTACCAATTGTGGTTATCAAAAGACATTGACCCAAGACGTGCTAAATGCAAACTGTGTTGTAACATATTCAATATTTCGAATATGGGCGAGGCAGCGCATGCTAGCCACATGAAAGAGTCATTTAAAATCATTGGTGAAAAAGTGTATGAACCCTGTATTGTAAATATTGAGATTTTACAGTTTCTTATGTTAACATAAATAGTTGGTTGAAAAAAAAAGTTGTAATGCTCAATTTGTATTTGTACACATCACATGAACCTCAGTATGGGATATGAAGTCATGAATCAGTCCTGATGTAACTTTTCTGTGGTGAAAGTAGAGTGATAGAACTATTTTACTCCAAATTCTAATTTACCCATTTTCATTTTTCATGAACAACACATGTATATAGGCCTATAGTGTAATTCATATATTTCACTACTTTTGTGAACCAAAAACGTTGGTAAACCAAATCTGAAGCACCAAAAAAAATGGATGACATGAGTACATCTGTGTTTTCACAAGAGTTTTTAAGTTTTCCAAAAATCTGATTTCTAAGCTAAGT
This sequence comes from Gymnodraco acuticeps, assembly GCF_902827175.1. Classification (NCBI taxonomy): domain Eukaryota; kingdom Metazoa; phylum Chordata; class Actinopteri; order Perciformes; family Bathydraconidae; genus Gymnodraco; species Gymnodraco acuticeps. The sequence goes on along the minus strand of NW_022991948.1, from coordinate 409,532 downwards.
ATCTCATAAAACAGTGCTCTAAGGTGAGTGACATTGCATTTCTAGCAAGACCAGAGACTGAACATTTTGATATGTTACACCATGCCATGTTATAAGAAGTACATTTAAAAGGTGATTTAAGGAGACATCAATACCCTTCACTTCAGTAAGATAAGGTAAGGCGATTTTATTTTAAAAGACAATGAAGGCAGGTTATATTGATTGATATATTTATTATATTGAAAGCCAAATTAATACATAGTCCCCTGAATCTGGAATAACGTACAATTTACAGCCTCACAATGTCAGGAACTTTTCATCTACAGATTGCTTTGGTCTGGTTTTGCTCTTCACTGATTGGTTACTGAGACTTTGAATTTAAACGGACCTCCCCGTTTATAAAACGGACCTCCCCGTTTATTCGCGCGAATAAACGCGCGAATTGTGACGCAAATGGCTTTCCATAGGGGTCTGTCTCTCGCGAGCGAGCGCAGAGCCGCTCGCGGGCGCAGAGCCGCTCGCGGGGGTTTAATCTGCGCGCGAGGGTCATTTTATGCGCGTGTAAAAGCACATTTTCCGCTCGTGAGTAGCTTGTTTTACGCGCTAGAATATTGACCCAAATCTGACTCCATAAATACCCAAGAGAACCAGGCCAAGGAGCAGATGACCCGCTACAAGGAGGCAGATATCTTGGAAGTGAAAGCAGATCCACTGGTCTGGTGGAAGGAGGACCAGTATGAGTATCCACTCTTGTCACACCTTGCTAAAAGGTACCTGTGCATCCCTGGTATGGAGTCAGATTTGGGTCAATATTCTAGCGCGTAAAACAAGCTACTCACGAGCGGAAAATGTGCTTTTACACGCGCATAAAATGACCCTCGCGCACAGATTAAACCCCCGCGAGCGGCTCTGCGCTCGCTCGCGAGAGAGACAGCCCTCTTGCTTGCTCGCGGGAGTGTCAGCCTCGCGGAGTCTGTCTACGCGCGCGTGAAAAGTTTCTGTTACTTTGGGGCGGAGCCACTGGACTTTGATTGACACTTGCCAGGAAACCCGGGGTTGCCAGGTTTGATAAATGCCTGAACTACCAAGAGCCGAGCAGTGACGGCAGCAAAATCTAGGTGCGTACAGCCATAGATATATATATATAAACACTAGATGACTCACCCGCGCTGCTGGCCAATGGAGACCGACGTTGCCACTTGGCCGCCATCTTGCTACAGGCAGTTCTCTCATTCATAACATTATGGTTTACTATTTAAATAACCATAGCTTGCTCAATTTTCAACCAATTTTCAAACGGTTTGGTTTTTTATAAACATCAAAGATGTAGTTATGATACTGTATACTTATAGTCATGGACTTTCTTATGAAAATAACATTAAGCAGATAAAGCAATAGCTATACACACACACAAGGTATTTATATTAAATATTTGCCGGTGTATATATTTCCATTTATTTTTATTATATTGTTAATATTTAAAATAAATTATAAAATTAAAATATATTTATATTTTATACATTGTGATGCCCCTGTGGGTTCATCAGTGGAGAGGGTGTGGCTGTCCTGTCTTGGCTGCATTGATTGCAGTGATTGCATTAACTCAGGGCACCTGGGTCTGGTGCTCTGCAGCTATTTTAAAGCCTCTCTGCTCCTGTCTTCTCTCTCGCTCTGTTTTCCTGCAGGCACCCGGCTCTGATGAGTATAACCAATGTGTTGAATTGACCAGTGTTGTGCAAATAAACACCTTTACCTACCCGTTGACATGTTGTGTCTCCTTTTTGTTGTGGCCTTTTGAGCCAGGTCGCAACAAATGGGGGCTCGTCCAACGGGTTATTTATTTAAAAAGTTTGTGTAGTGCTCATTGAGCAGCTGATTCATTGTTGTGGTCCAGCTGTGTGCTGGCTCTGCGCTGCTATTTGGGGGACACATCATGTCTTTTGTGTTTCAGGATGCTTTAGTGTTTGACATGGCATCAGGTTTTGTGTGCCAATCAGAAGGTAAGATATTGCTGTTTGTTACGCTTTTGTAAAAGAGATTTTCCCCGCTAGGCTTAAGTGGCGTTTCCCCTTGGGTTCCGTCTGTTTGTTTTTTTCATAGTGTTGTGGCGACGTGGTTGGTGTCAGCTGTTTTCGGACAGCTGTCTCGGGGGCACATCCGCGTGATTTCTTGGTGTTACCTGCGTGCAGGTCGCTCCATAAATCCGCCGGGTTCCAGTGCGTAATTACCCGCCGCAAGCCACATGAAGACTAGGTGAGATTAGGAAGATTTTGGTAAGGCAGTTAGGGGGCAATTCTCTGTTGGGTTTTGTCTTTTCGCCCAGGCGTGTTGACAGTTGAGTACTTTGCTTTCTGATTGGGTATAGGCAATATATTATGGCTTCTTTGTCAGCGTTTGTGGATGCGCCCTCAGTATCTTTCTTGGATGGTTGCCAGAAGGCGCAGTTGATCGAAATAGCAGAGAATTATGAAATTGCTGTTGTAGGGAGCAAGCGGAAACATGACATTAAAGCTGTCATCGTGTCATTTTTGTTTGAGCGGGGAGTGTTACAGAAGAGTGAGTCTGGTGTGGCAGGGGTCGGGCCAGTAGTGGTTCAGACAGCTGGTTTGACATTCGAACAGCAAAAGGAGCTTTTGGCCATGCAGTTTAATCAGGAGAGATTACAGTTGGAGTTGAAGTTGGAGCAGGAGAAGTTGCAGTTGGAGATGAGGGGTCAGCAGCAGGAGGTAGAGAAGCGTTTAGAGGTGGAGAAGGTGCTGGAGGTGGAAAAGATGAAATGTGAGGTGGAACATGCTAGATTACGGCTGATGGGAGAGGGCAAGTTTTCTCCAGGGGAGGATGGTGGTGCTAGGTTAACATCAGGCAGTGGCGATATAATTTCTTACTTGCGATTAGTGCCAAAGTTCAATGAGCGTGACCCGGACATTTTTTTCACTCTATTTGAACACATAGCAGAGGCAAGAAACTGGTCAGATTCGGACAGAGTGCTGTTACTTCAGTGTGTACTCACTGGGCGAGCACAGGAAGCCTATTCAGCTATTTGTGGCGAAAATACTTTGGACTATGATAGAGTAAAATCAGCGGTGTTGAAATCTTACGAACTGGTTCCTGAAGCGTATCGTCAAAGGTTCAGAAGTGGGGTCAAGGGAGATAAGCAGACACATGTGGAGTTTATCCGTGATTTAACTTCTCATTTTCAGCGGTGGTGCGCGGCAGCAAAGGTTGCAAGTTTTGACGGTCTTTGTGAGCTCATTGTCTTGGAACAATTTAAAAACATTCTCCCTCAGCGTGTGGCCACGTATGTGAATGAACAGAAACCTCCCACCGCGTTTAGAGCTGCTGAATTAGCGGACGATTTTGTGTTGACACATAGGGGCAGTTTTGGGGAGAAATATTCTAGGGGTGATTGGAAACGTGGAGAAGACAATGGAGATGCCCGTGCAAAGTTTTCACCAGGCTCCTCCCGTAGATTTGCAGGTACAGGGCGACCCGAGGGGGCCAAAGTGGACCAATGTCACTATTGCAAAGGTGGGGGTCATTGGAAGGAGCAGTGTCCATTGCTGGAAACGAAGGGGAAGCCTCGTTTGTCACCACATGCTCCAGCCATGTGTTGTTCTGCCGTGGTGGATAAAAAACCGTTGGGTGTAGGCTCGGGCATGGTGCCTGATAAGAAGCCGGTTTGTGCCGACCCGGATGCGGGTTCTGGTTTTGAGCCGTTCATCACTGAAGCGGTAGTATCAGTAGTCGGTAGTGACAAATATGTGCCGATTAAGGTGTTGCGTGATACAGCGGCTAGATACTCATTCATTGTTGAGTCAGTGTTGCCTTTTTCGTCAGAGACAGAAACGGGGGATTTTGTGCTGATGAGGGGCATGGAGATGGGCTTGATCCCTGTGCCACGGCATACAATAGTGCTGGATTGCGAACTGGTGCGGGGAGTTGTGTCTATCGGGGTGCGTCCCGCGTTGCCACTCGATGGGATACATATGATTTTGGGCAACGATCTCGCTGGTAGTGCTGTGTGGGCTGGTGTGCCACCGCCTGTGGTGGTTTCCAGGCCGGTGGCATCTGGGGAGCCAGATGAGAGTGGTTTGCAGTTTCCAAGTGTGTTTCCAGTTTGTGCGGTGACACGTGCACAGAGCCGTAAAATGTCTGCTGACCCACATGTTTCGGAGTGTAGCAAAAGTAATGTGGTACATGTGGTCTCACTGCCTGATCTCCCTTCGTCGGTGTCAAAGGAGGACTGGGTCAGGAGTCAGAGGGACGATTCATCTCTTTCTGCTCTGTGGACTGAAGTGTTGCCGGCAGAGAAGGTCAGAGACATAGCCCAGGGTTACTTTGTTCAGGGGGACTTGCTGGTGAGTAAGTGGGTGCCCTGTGTTGGTGATGCTGTGGGGGAGGCAATTTTTCAGGTGGTGGTGCCGAGTAGCTTTCGTGATGTGATATTGCAAACTGTGCATGATAGTGGGGGACATTTGGGGATAAAAAAAACCTATGACCGTGTCCTACGCTATTTTTTTCTGGCCTCGGTTAAAGCGCGATGTTGCAAGTTATATTAAAGCATGCCACATATGTCAGTTCACTGGTAAACCAAGTCAGGTGGTGAAGCCTGCACCCCTCAGTCCCATTCCAGCCCTTGGTCAACCTTTTGAGCATTTGATCATAGATTGTGTGGGGCCGTTGCCTCCTTCTAAGTCCGGTTGTGCGTACATGCTTACTATAATGTGCCAGACTACAAGGTATCCTGCAGCGTTTCCCTTGCGCTCCATTTCAGTGAAGCCAGTAGTTAGGGCTTTAACCCAGTTCATCTCCACATTTGGGATCCCACGTGTGATTCAAAGCGACCAGGGTACCAACTTTACTTCCCATATGTTCAAACAGATTCTACAGCAGCTGGGGGTCAGGCATAACCGTGCGTCGGCTTACCATGCCCAAAGCCAGGGGGCGCTAGAGCGGTTTCATCAAACATTGAAGTCCATGCTGCGTGCTTATTGTATGGAAATGGGGAAGGACTGGGAGGAGGGACTTCCATGGCTCATGTTGGCGTCCAGGGAAGTCGTTCAGGAAAGTACAGGGTTCAGCCCTAATGATTTGGTCTTTGGGCATAAGGTGCGTGGGGTGTTATCTTTTCTCCAGGATGGTTTGGTTGAGGGTGAGCCACCTAAAAATTTAGTGGACTATATACAGGGCTTTCGTCATCGCCTGTATGTAGCGGTGGAAATGGCAAGGAAAAATTTAGCTGGTGCTCAGGCTAATATGAAGAGACTCTATGACCGTAAAGCCGAGTATCGTGAATTCAGCCCAGGGGATCAGGTGTTGGCTTTGATGCCACTGCAGGTTTCACCATTCAAAGCCAAGTTTGCCGGCCCGTACACTGTTGAGAGTAAAGTGTCAGATCAAAATTACCTGATTGCTACTCCAAATCGGAGGAAGTTGTCTCAACTGTGTCACGTCAACCTCCTGAAACCGTACTATGTTCGTGATACCGTTGGGGATAGCTTCATGGTTAAAAAGTTGGGTGTGAGCCCCATAATGATGGTTGATTCTGTGCTTTCAGATCGAGGGTTGGCTGAGGAGTGTGATGTTAAGGCACCAGATGAACCTGTTATGTCTGGTAGGCTGAGGAATTCGGAGTCGTTATGCCAATTGGATCGCTTGTTGAGTCACTTACCGGCAGCACAGAGAGATGAATTGGCGGCTTTAATCGGGAAGTTTGTGGTTGTGGCGGATGCTCTCTCTCGTGCCCCGGTGGGGTAGGTAGTCTCTCTGGCTCTGGATATTTGGTGTTGTTTCGGGGATCCCTTTGGGGCCTCCGTCTTAAGGGGGGGGCTGTGATGCCCCTGTGGGTTCATCAGTGGAGAGGGTGTGGCTGTCCTGTCTTGGCTGCATTGATTGCAGTGATTGCATTAACTCAGGGCACCTGGGTCTGGTGCTCTGCAGCTATTTTAAAGCCTCTCTGCTCTGTCTGCTCTCGCTCTGTTTTCCTGCAGGCACCCGGCTCTGATGAGTATAACCAATGTGTTGAATTGACCAGTGTTGTGCAAATAAACACCTTTACCTACCCGTTGACATGTTGTGTCTCCTTTTTGTTGTGGCCTTTTGAGCCAGGTCGCAACATACATAAAAATCGGTCTCATGTTACCACTCTGTAAGCCAAGAGTTGTTAATTTAGCAATGCCTTAGCTTGAAGAATAGGGACACAACTAATGACAATAGCATATGGTGGTATATTATTTAGATATTCACACCTTTATCAGAAGAACCAAACCAACATAAAATGAGCTCACAGACAGGTCAGTTCTGTCTCATTTATCACAATTATACGAATATATAAATAATAGTAATATGGAAATTAATAAGTTGCTTTTTTAACAATTCAATGTTCACTTATCAATACTGTGAGCCTGATTTTTCTTACATTCTCCAACAGAAAACATAACTCAGCGTACTTTTAAGAAATTGATCTTAATAGGCTTTTCCCCTTATAAGGCAAACATATGTTTTGAGGCTCTGGACAACAATGGCTATTTTGATTGTAAAGGTTGCCAATCCCTGGGTGTAGTTTCAATGTTTGCACATGTTTATTCAAGTGTATGAGTGACATAGAGCAAGTGAGATGGCCAGTGGTTCTCAAACCTTTTACACAGAGTACCACCTCAAATTATATTGGGCTCTCCTAGTAACACCATCATAGACCTTCCTGGGTACCACCGAGATAAAGGATTTAATATGACAAGCAGCCATATGATGCTCTCATTTGTTAGTGACATTCCACATGCAAATAAAACAAGATAAGATGGTACTTTATTGATCCCAATTTGGGAAAACATTTTTAGTTACAGCAGCATAAGGGACAAAGCATTTTACAATGAATTAGAAATAAGCAAGAAAAATAAAGAAAAGAAAGAAAGAGGAAAATATACATGTTGAGTTTGGCAGGATATTATATATATATATAATATACATAAATATAAGGCATATGGAATATTAATGTTAAATATTAAATAGATTATATATGTGTAAAATGTACAACGTGGTTATATTCAAGAGAAACTATGGAGCAGAGAGTTATCTTCCAGCCAGAGGTGATTTGTTGAGTTATGGCACTGCGGAGCTGCAGCAGTCTGTTGGAGAAGGAGCTCCGTTGACTGTCCAGCTGCAGGTGGAGAGGATGGGTGGGGTTATCCATGATGGACAACAGCCTGTTCAGTGTCCTCCTCTCCACCACAGCTTCAAAGGGGTCCAGCTTGATGCCGATGACAGACCCAGCTTTCCTAATTAGTTTATTGATCCTGCTGGTGTCACCGGCTCTGATGCTGCCCCCCCAGCAGACCGGAGCAAAGAAGAGTGCACTGGCCACAACAGACCGGTAGAAGATCTCCAGCATCTTACTGCACACGTGGAAGTATCTCAGCTTCCTCAGAAAATAGAGTCTGCTCATCCCCTTCTTGTGCACAGCATCAGTGTTGATCCTCCAGTTCAGTCCGTTGTCTAAGTGCACTCCCAGGTATTTGTAGTCCTCCACAACAGCCACATCCTCTCCCAGAATGCACAGGGGTAGAAGAGACGTCCTCACCCTCCTGAAATCAATGACCATCTCTCTGGTCTTGGCCACATTCAGAATACTCACAACATTAGGCTGAGGTTCATCTTCCGCTCTTCTTGAAGTGGTTGTGCTTCTTGTTGCTTCCGGCTAAAATAAACATAATTAAAGACATTTTGAGTGTTTAAAATGTGCTGTAATACACAACACATTATTTATTCCTAAACTTGCAGAAAGAAAAACTAAAGTGTGACATTTAATCACATATTTATCAATCAATCTTATACACCTTGAATTCTTGTTGGCCAATGATACACATACCCTTTGAAGATGAGCTGGAAAATTGAATACTGTTGGCACAACACCATCTTTAAGCCGGACAGTCTGCCCCGTCCTGTCAAAGTCCTCACTCCTGAAGTACTCACTGCAGAGCAGCGTCCTGCCAGAGGAAACAAAACCGTCCCTTCTTAGGGCGAGTTCCCACTGCCTCCTCCTCTCTCCGCTTTTGGGAAACCTTAAAAACATGAGAAAGGTAGCCAGATATATAAATTATTGTCAACATTGTCCGCCCTTCTTTCCTTTAACATTAAGGGTAAGGACAAAAATACACACCGAAATTATCATATTTTTGGGGTAATTGTATGTATGTATGTATGTATGTATACTTTAAGAATAAGACAACCACACTAAGAGTAATACTAAAGGTGTCCAAAAGAAACATTACATAATTGTGTAAAGAAATGGTAGCAACATAGGCGGCGCATGAGGCTCAGGTTTGGGAAGGCTAAATAACTCCTTTTTTCATCTGACGCTGCCCGCCTCCGGCGTTTATAGAAAAGAGATGAACTCAGTGAAAGCACCGCCTGCTGACCGATCAGAGCTCAGTGTGCGGAGTTTAAATATATCAAGTCATATTACAGGAGAAAGGAAATACAGTTTAAACTGCCGTATGCAGAGAAGACGTCGACGTGTCACACTTATCATTCATATCACACTGACATCACATCATCAATCAGATCATCGATCATATAATATCACAATATTTCCTTATCTGAGTCAGCTTCTCGAGCCGTATCTGGCCGTGCAACACTTACATTGTCACATATACTGTATGCAGACGTATTATTTTAAGCAACACATTAAGTTGACGAAACACTCAACTCAAATGTAATAAAGTCAGATCCACTCGTGTCTTAGATGGGGCAGTATCATAAAACTGTTTTCAAACACTCGGTAGTTTATTTTTTAACCAGTTGTTCTATATTCTCCTTGCAGGTGCAACTATGTGGCTCGTATCCTGGATTATATGTTTAAGTCATGGATGGTTAAAGTTCATATTTGTCTAATATTAGTTTACTTTTCATTAATGAAGTATGACGCTGCGCTGTCAGTACACTTGTCCCTGTTTGTGATTGGTCAAATGTAGCTAACCCCGCCCCTTTCACGTGAACGCGTTCTCAGCTGGAGAGAGAAACCCTGGCTTGATTCACCGAGTTGATAACCAGCTTCGTGGACCACTTAGCGAAATCTCATTTGTTAGGGTTAGTTAAGATAATTCAAACATATCCAGGGTCTGTTGAACTGGCTTCGTAGCACAGGGCACAGGTGGCTGCATAGCAGCGCTAATGTCAAAGACACACACATTATACATTATATTTTTATTTTACCAGGATGCAGTGACACAAATATTTGGGAAGGCTTAGCCTTCCCTAGCCTACAGCACCCGCCGCCCCTGGGTAGCAATATATTCTAAAGAGGCTGGGTCAACATCAATCTTGCAATACTATTATCTCACATAGCCCCACTGATCCTGTGTAGCAGGACTTGTAATGTACATACATCCACTAAGTAATTAATGATTATCCTAATTATAGTCATAATATTGTCATATCTTACACGTGAAAGGTGATTCCACGGGTTCTTGTTTGCAGACTGCGGCGATTAGAGCAGCCGTAGGCTGCACAAAAGTCAAGCATAGTCAGGTACTTCTGTAAACACAAAGCCAGCAATTTCCTGTATCATAATGTATCTAAAAATGTAAGATGTTTTTAACAAGCCAAACCACTTGGAAGAAATCATGTGTAACTTAAGTTATGTTGAAAAGAAAGAGCAGTTATGCCTCTCCCACTGGTGTAAAGTTGCTGGGTGAACTTCTTAATACTAGGTCTCACTCACAGCCTCTTGTTATTAGCCAGCTAATAAATACAACCACATACACAAAGAAAAGCTGCAATTTCAACATGTCCAAGCATCCTGTATCATAGCCATGCTAATAACGTTTATAATAAACAAAACCGTTTGTAAATCAGTCAAGATTTCAGCGATTTAAGAGTATTTGTGTGCAGATCACTCACCTTACAACAGCTACCATAGCGCGTACCAGAGTAGCTGTTGACTGTAGCAAGATGGCGGCCGGTGAGCTACGCTGGAAAATCTCCCATGAGCCATCTAGTGTTTATATATATATCTATGCGTACAGCAGACAGTAGCTAGCAGTTTTCGACGGACACAGCCCACTGAAAAATATATTGTTTTATATCAAATTAATGTATATTACATTACATTGCATTTAGCTGACGCTTGTATCCAAAGCGATTTACAATAAGTACATTCGACCAGGAAGACACAACCTTGAAGAAAACAGAATCATATATATATATATTAGCTGTACACTTTACGAATATAATAGTTTTTTATGGACAACTTTACCATTCAATCTCGTCCAACTGATTTTGCTGCCGTCACTGCTCGGCTCTTGGCAGTTCAGGCATTTATCAAACCTGGCAACCCCGGGTTTCCTGGCAGCTGTCAATCAAAGTCCAGTGGCTCCGCCCCAAAGTAACAGAAACTTTTCACGCGCGCGTAGACAGACTCCGCGAGGCTGACACTCCCGCGAGCAAGCAAGAGGGCTGTCTCTCTCGCGAGCGAGCGCAGAGCCGCTCGCGGGGGTTTAATCTGCGCGCGAGGGTCATTTTATGCGCGTGTAAAAGCACATTTTCCGCTCGTGAGTAGCTTGTTTTACGCGCGAGATAATTGACCCAAATCTGACTCCATACACTCTTAAAAATGTTGGGTTGTTTTGTCAACCCAACCACTGGGTTGAGCCTGTTGGTTAATTTAATTGGGTTATTTTGATGGAAATGGGTATTCTGAGAACCCAATTCGCTAGGTTATTTCTGTTGGGTATAGAGTTATTAGCTGTTGGGTTGCCATTTCTATGAGGTTGTGTTGGGTTGTTTTGGAATACCCAACACATTGGGTTGACGTGCACAACCCGCGAAACCAAGCACCTCCCACTACTCTCCCGCTCCAACACGACAGTTAAGTTTTGGTCAGACGGTCCCAGTAAGTGAAGAGAGCAGACTCAAAGTAAGGTTTTTTACATACATTACATATACATTGTTTTACCATGTAGTTGACTTGATATTATTATTATATAAAGCGTCATATTGTTGTTAAGATGTAAGTTCGTGGAGCACTATTGTGTACATTGCATCAAAGTAGTAAGCTAACACGTTAGCTGGCTAGCTATGTAGCAAACACACTATGTTGTTGTTACTCAAAATGACCCGAGAAATGTGTCATGTAGTGTAGCTAGTGAATCAGCTAGCCTCTGCATGCTAGCAGGCCTCACCTAGCTAGCTCACCAGGCTTTCCACGGCATCCGTTTAACCGCCGACTAAAACTTTGGTAACGTTAACGTTAGGCCTAACCGTTATGTTAAAACAGTGAAAAGACGTTTGGACTACTGAATCTTATTTCATGTTATTGTATGTTTTTTTCTTAATAGACTCTGTCTGTGTTGATGTTTCAGGTTGATACGAACAATCTATGGACGATTTTGTGACTTCAAAGTTGATTGAGTGGCAGCTTCCAGGGCTGATAGAAAGGTTCAGAGGTAAGCTAATTTATAAGTCATCTCCATGCCTTCATTTTATGGGTACTGTGTTATGGTTCAGTCCCTGTCATTATTATTGGCGCGTTTCCACTGCAGGCCTCGCTCGGTTTGGTTAGGCCTCATTAGGCCCGGCTCACTTTTGGCGCGGTAATCGCTGGTAAGGGGGCTACAACTACAACAAAAGGAACATATTTGACCGTGATTTAATTGTAATACACGTTTCAAAATGATGCCGAAGTAACAACATACTGATACCGGTTAGTAAAAACCATGAATTAATGCTTTGACAAGTCTGCAGACAGACGGCAGAGAAACACCCTTTTAAAATGCGTGTTTTTCTAAACGCTTGGCTAAGCTAACGTTATATATGCTCCAACCGTCCACACTCACAACAACGGCCTATACAGACATAAATAAACCAGTGACTGTATTCGCCATGACACAGGCAGTCTGTGGTTTGTACTTGTTTAACTTTTGTCTAGTTTCTGAACAGATATGAAGAGCTGTGAGCTCTGAGTGTTCCCACACAAATCAGGTGCATGGCTGGTGTTCAGCTGCACTACTTATACAAATAGTGGCGGGGCAGCGCCTGCGCGCCGCTGCTAGGGGGCGCCAGCCAGGGACCCAAAACAAATAATAATATTTGTTTTAATAAAATATTTTTTTATTAAAATAATAATAAGTGGCGACCCTTTTTCATTTTTGATTGTTTGTTATGTGGATTTGTAGTATTTGTGTTACTGTATGTTCAATAAAGGTGCATTTTTGCTAAATCTTGAGACATTGCTACTGTATGTACTAGGCAGGGCCGATTGAAGCCATTTTGATGTATATTAACTATGTCAATACGTTTCTGTTTTTGTAGTGTATTTGTCTTTTCATCTATTCTTTATAAAATCTCGCCTAGGGCAGCAAATTGGCTAGAACCGGTCCTGGAAAAGGCTTCGAGAGCCTTTCTTGTGCTGGCAGACACATAGAAACAAATTGGCGGGGCGCACTTCACACGTGCACACACTAAAACATTCCAGTGAGCTCCGCGCTCACATTATGCTGGGCCCACGTGCCTTAGCACCGCTGCTATGACTCCATCCTAGGGGAAACACTGCTAATACTGTAGGATTAATTTATTATCCATTATATGGCACCCAGACCCTAATATTTATTCATGAGTTGCAGTTTTAGTCCTAGACCTTTATAGAGCTTGTGGTTTATATGGATGGTCACTAGTAATATTTTGTGTTCTGTCTTTCAGATGAGGCTATTGATGAAGAAAGCTTTGGGTACCTGGATCTTCACACCATCACCACCTTGACCCCCAGAATAGGCGAGAGGCTAAAATTCATTAACAAACATAATGAATTTGTAAGTTATGCATACACATTCACCATGTTCTAAATTCAGACGGACGGACTGACAGACAGACGTTACCCTTCACTGCTTGCCCTTTTAGTTCAGAATTCAGATGAGTCATGGGATATGTTTGCTTTAGATGTAAAACTCGAATTCCTGGGGATGTGAGAAGTCTTTTTATCCATTTACGTGCGGTACATCATGTTAATTATGCTGCAAACTATTTCCAGTGTTGTGAAATTGGCTGCGGTAGAACATTTAACTACATGCGTTCTTTCTGCCGTGTCTGAGGGCAGGTCTATAGTGGAGAGCCTGGACACAGACCAACTGATCACAGGAAAGGAAAGAAAGGCCATGGTGCGGATTTTGGTGTCTCACCTCATTGAAAAATGTGGAGAAACGTGAGTACAATTTTACAGAAGGAGGATTTCTTTTTTAGATTAGTGTCCGCCCTGACTTTGAAAGGTCATGACTTCGATCCCCGGCCAAGTCATACCAAATACTGTTCAAAATGGTAACCGATACCTCCCTGCTTGGCTTTCAGTATCAAGGGTAGGATTAGGGGTAAGTCCCTGTGGCATATTGGCGTTAGACCTATGTCCTAAGATTGTACGTGTACATCAAGCTGTCTGACGCAACATACACAGGAGATGGGCTCCTGGCCTAAGACCACAATGTTCTCAAATACTGTTACTTGTCTTGTTGACATTTAGAATGTTTTTACAGTATGACAACTGTTTTATTGTCTAATGATTGTATCTGTACATGTTGGCCATTTTCAGACCTACCGCGGTGATGAAAACTGCCCTGGCTTCCGCCTTGATTCATGCATTCCCCTGCTTAAACGATGACAGTGGTTTTGTGAGTACTTTTTGTGAAGTAAAACTAAATACTATCTAAAAAAAGATTGATTCTTTTTTTTAATTGAATGTATATGCACAGGGTCAAGTAGACATTTTAGGCTCATGGGCTTATATGGGGATTATTCTAATATCTTGTGAGGGAACATGGTATGCCAAGGGGCGATCCCACCACCCAGCAACCGGGTTCCTAGAGGAAAGACTCCGTAATATCAGGAAGCAGTTGAGGAGGAGCTCGTGCGGGCCCAGGCCACAGAGGGAACAAGACACTGTGCCCAGCAGGATAGTCATACCAGGTAATGCAATGTCTGTCCCAGATTTGCCTCTGGTTTAGAGTGGTATTTGTAATCTGACAGACAAACAAAGTATTCTCTATGGCGTCATATTTGTTACGCAGCCTGTAATTCTGCATCTTAAATCTCAGTGCAGAATTCTGCTCTGGCTTTAGAGCTGTTATTCCATTAATTTAGTTTTTCTGTGAAACTGCCTCAATTGCTGCATCAATGTTGTCTCAGAGGATTTCCCTACGTTTATATACCAGGAAGTTGGCACACGTATGCATCACTTCAAACCTATGGAACCCTGTCATATCAGTGACATAAGAAAATAGTGTATAGCACATTGAGAGATCACCGGGGTCGCATGGCCTGGTGTAATATTTATATTTGACAACAGTGTGATCTTTTGTATTTTACAGCAGCCACCATATCCGAAGAGCGAGCTGTGCAGTTTGCAGAATGGTTGAAGAATAACTCACCGCCCCTCGCCCAGGTGGAGGCATTTATGCGCGACAGCTGCCAGTACAGGGCAGGATGGATACGGGCCGAGCACTCGAAGTCCATTCCCGAAGTCCTGGCCATGTTCCCTCGTCTTACTACTCCAGGCATGGTATGTCAAAACTGAAATATATGTACAGCCTGGCGCCTGTTTGCTAGAGCAGTTTGGTAAATAGAAGCCAGGCTCTCCTCCAGGAGGAGACGCGTTTAGCCATTTTGTGAGAATGGAAACTACTCATTGCTTAAAGGAGAATTAGGACAGAGCGACACAAAATGGAATATATTGCTTCTTTTGAAAGAAAATCACATGGACCATGTTTTTGGGGACCTGAGGAATAACTATACCTTTCAGGACAGGAACCCTGTTGCTATGTACAGTATATAGAAACATACATCTTTTGTAATTTTTGAATAAATATTTGAAGTTTTTCAGAAAACTTAGGTCAGGATTTAGAAGGCGTTTTTAGAATCGGCCTCAGGTCTAAATGGGTTAATCCAATAGTATACACAGGACATGCTGTATAAAGCCCACTTCTTTTCAGAAGTAGTAGAGTTGGTGCATATAATTCTTGTGCACATACAGTAGCTTGTGCACATTATGTTATGCATTGTCACTACTCGTGAGTTTGGATTCCTACAGGCTAAATCTTGGTCATGCTTTTATTAACCTTGCTTCTTTAAGTATTGGAGCTCAGCCATCATAGGTCTTGTCAACTTGCCCTGAATTATGTCAATATCTTTATTTGTCCTGTATTTAAAACTTCCTCACTTTATGGTCAGGAAAATGTACTTTTTTACTATGCACGAGGAATAGTGAGTATATTGTCTAAATGACCATGTTTCTCAATTTGTCTCCATCTTTTAGATTGCACAAGATTTTTCGATCCTCTTTGAGCCTGCACCTAAACTCTTCGAAACGTGGGTTCCTCTTTACGCTGACAAGATCATTCGTCTGGCGAAACGCGAAGGGAAACTCGCATTGCCAGAGGAACAGATCAATCTGGGTAAGATCGTTATTTTATAACAAACTTAGCAAATGTAAAGAATACCTTACTAATAATAATAAGGAGTTTGTTTTTATATCATGCTTTTCTGGATACTCAAATGCACTATACATAAGAACTTAACTAACAGAACACTCAAACAAGAAAGACATATTTTTTGGTGATTTGATTGATGTGGAACTTTATTTTATTGTATTATACGACTATTCGAGTCTATATTGACACCCATAATTGTCCTTCTACAGATGCCAGGGGAGAAGTAGCCCTGATGCTGCTGCCTGTCATGCTCCCTCCGCCTGTATATAAACAGGGCAGAAAATTGGTCCGTGCCAGTGTGGAAGAATCTAAATCATTCTTCACTGATGTTAAGCCCGTAAGTTATTTACCTTTGAACAGAAATTCAAATATAAATTCATAGTGAAATGACTCCAATCATTCTTTAACACTGTTGGAAAGCCTGATTCCTCTTTACAACGAGGTGCAACTTGTAAAGATTGTATTCGTGGAATGAGTGACACAGCTTGACGTTTGTCAGAATACTCATTTCATGAAGCACTATTATTACAAGTTGTAACTCGGTGTAAATTGTTACTCCATATCGACGTGGGATGTATAAACCACAGACCACACATAAGTAGACTGGCCACGCACCCAGAATAAATTGTTTAAGACCACGCCATTGAATTTAGGGCTTCTTTCTTAAATCAGCTGATGGGGTGGGAGAGGGTTGAAAGAGCTTCAGTAGAGAGCTGATGACAATTTCTCTGCACCGGTAGAAATACTTATCTTTTTTCTTTTCTTTCTCATCATAGGTCGGAACTAACATGGTGGAGTATTTGGAGCAAGCCAAATCGTCCAGTTCGTGCTACTGCTTCAGGATGGGATGCTGTGCTCTCAGGCAAGGCTATTGAGACTGAGACGGCTCTCGCAGCTGTGGATACCTGTTTCAAGAGTTTTTATGTCTTTGACATGAACTATACAAATCAGTGTTTGCCTACTTGGCAATTCTTCCAGGATGTTGTTTATGAACTCGAGGGAACTGTTTCCCCAGCAGTGAAGTTCCTGAAAATGCAAATACATGCTTGTAACTAGACTGGCCTGCATCCCCCCCACCCATCTCTTCCTTTCTCTCTCCTCTCCCTCTTGTTCCACATCTCCTAGTATCAATAACCCTTGTGTGAGGAACTGGGAATTACATTTTTTGATGTGTTTTGATTCTGTGATTTTAATTTGAATAAATAATTATTGTTACATTGGTGTGAGAATATATTTGATCAAGAAAACAACCGAAGGATCAGAGGTGAGTAAATGCCAACAATCACACAATTGTGATTGTGATAATTGTTAAATTCATGACTATCAGTTGTGCCAATAAAATGTCAATTATAAAAGGGAAAACAAACCATTATAATTAGTAATAATTCATAATTATACATTAACAACTAAACCCAGCAGTGTAGTCAACGTGAACCCTTCATTGGGTTAAATAACCAACCCAATTTGTTGGGTAATAAAAACAACCCAATTTGTTGGGTTATATTAACCCAGCTTGTGTTCTGTCCAATATTTAACCAGCGCTGGGTTGGGAAACAACCCAGATTGGGTTGTTTTTAACCCAGTAGTTTTAAGAGTGTACCTGGCACTAGTGTCTCCTCGGAGAGGGTCTTCTCTACCGCCGGCGATATCGTCACTGCTCAGAGAAGTGCACTTCTCCCAGACCACGTTGATCAGATTATATTCCTGAACAAAAATCTGAAGAGAATGTAGATGCAGTTATGTAGAGAGGAGCCTTTCTGTTTAGTGTTTTTGGCTTAAATGTTACTCCTTTGGACTTGAATTATTGGCAGGTACATTTTACATTCAATGTTGTTCTTAGTGACTTGAATTATTGGCTACCTCATATTCTGTGTTAAGCTAAAAATGCTGTAAAAGAATCTGTTCAGAACAGGCCACCTGCTGCACTTTTAATTGTCCATTGTGATACTGCACTTTATGTACTTACGTTTCAAAGGCTTGTAAGCTACAGTTTGCACTGTTTCAATAAATGAAACAAATTTTCTCACCACATCTTTTGATTCATTTTGTCCAGCATTTGCAAGCTGTAGACTCTCTGTCAGAGCCATATATTGTATAATTGATGCTTTCAGTTGAATTAATTCAATCCAAGTCAATGGAACATTCACAAGATGTCACCAAAATCACACTGTCCCTTTAAAATCTTTCAGAAAATGATGTAAGTGTATCGAATTATATCGAATCGTATCGTTGGCTGAATATCGTGATATATATCGTATCGTGAGCTGAATATCGTGTATCGTATCGTATCGTGAGATTAGTGTATCGTTACAGCCCTACACCCACGTCGCAATGAAAGCCCGGGCTATGTCAGCGGCTGATGTTGACACGAGAGGGACCGCCTCCGGCCAACGGGTCGTCCTGTCCACCATGGTGAGGAGGTAGGAAAAGCCCTGAGAGGAGGGTAATGGACCCACCAGGTCGATGTTGACGTGGTCAAACCTCCTCTCAGGCACCAGGAAACGTTCTAAGGGGCCTTCGTGTGGCGGTGCACTTTAGCGCGCTGACAAGCAACGCACTCACCAGCCCAAGTCCTTACATCCTTTTTCAGCCCCCGCCAGACGAACTGGCACGAACTGGTCCGCCGCCATGCGAGTATAGTCCAGGCCCAACTGGACGGCTCCGATGACAACTCTGGTGAGGCAATCTGCAACCAGGTTCGATTTGCCAGCCACGTGCTTAATGTCTGTGATGAACTCCGAGATGTAGGAAAGCTGCCGCTGCTGACGTGCCGACCAAGGCTCCGCCACTTTAGACATGGCGAACGTGAGCGGCTTGTGGTCGACAAACGCCGTAAATTCCAGTCCAGTCCATCGCCTGGATGGGGGTCGTATCCTTCAAAGCCTCATACAGCGGCCGCATAATGTGAGCGGCCCGGGCGATGAAACGGTGGTAGAAAGTCACCATCCCCAGAAACTCACGGAGCGACCGGGCTGTGAGCGGGCGAGGAAACGCCGCAACAGCCTCCACCTTCGCCGGCAGGGGTGCTGCACCGCCTTTGGTGACGCGGTGTCCGAGGAAGTCAATATCAAACACCCCGAACTGGCACTTTGCAGGATTGACTATCAACCCGTGTTGGCTGAGCCTCGTGAAAAGGGCTCGGAGGTGTGAGAGGTGCTCTTCCACCGAAGCGCTGGCGACGAGTATGTCGTCCAGGTAGATGAACACGAACGGCAGGTCCCGCAGCACCGAATCCATCAGGCGCTGGAACGTTTGGGCGGCGTTCTTGAGCCCAAAAGGCATCCGCAGGTTGTTCGGCAGTTCAACTGCAGAACAAGACAAAGTTGCTGCATGTGAGGTAACATCAGTGTATCACACAGTTAAGCATGGTTTGAGTTACAACAGCATGGACTGCAGTAATAAGCGGGCAAGTGCCATGTTTAGTGATTCGAACACTGCAAAGAAAATGCAATGTGGAAGAACAAAGGCTGAGATGATAACAGCCAATGTGCTTGGCCCCAAAACTGTTCGGGATATTCTAAAAGAGCTGTGTCCTCCTCTCACCGAGGTCGCAGCAGGTGAGGAGGTGGAGTAACTAAAAAAGTAACTAAATCCGCCAGAAACCCGAAAATCTTTGCGCGCACAGGCGCGGGGGACACATGCATGTGTCCCGTTTCTCCATTTCTGGAAGTTGGCAACCCTACCCACAAGCGACGTCTTCCCTCGAAGCAGGAACTACACTCCGTTGAGCTCCCGTGTCACACAGAAACAAGCTTCCTGAGACTCTGTCGCTGACGAAGAGAATCCTGCTCGTGACGCCAACGCTCAGGGCCACTACCGAGCGCTGTCTCCTCTGTTTCCCGGAGGCTTGTAGCTGCAGGGAGCGACACACTTCTTCGCGCTGGCCCCGAACCGCGCGTGGTAAAAACACTCTCCTGTGTCCCCACGCCGGCTTGTTACTGTCGCGTCCAGCCTCCCCCAAGCCTTCTTAACTGTTGAGGGGGCGCTGAGTGTCACAGCTAGCGCCTCTGCACCGGGCTGCTGGGTAGCCAAAAAAAAAAGGTCGGCCTCTTCAGCCAATGCGAGGGTCTTCCCCCCCCCTAGCAGATTCAGCATTTTCTCCATCAGCTGAGATGGCTTGCTGTCCCCTAGGCCTTGAATCCCAGCCATACATCCACATCCATGGTTCAACCTGGATGACGTGGAGCTTCCCATCGTTGCTACCACGTGGAAATATTTCAAATCCCCGTCACGGACTTGTCGGCAGGCAAAGTGTGCCTCCACGTGTGCAAACCACGCCACAGCTGCATGCTCCCAAAACTCCGGCAGCTTTACAAAAACATCGCGATCAGCCATGTTCATTGAGTCTTCGGAAACTTTCTTGAAAACGTCGGGGTCACCAGTGTAGAGCCGATGAATGGGAGTCGGAGGCGGTGTGTTCAGTATGGAACTCCACACTTTATTATACATTGATCAAGACAAGGTGAGTACACTTACTGCTACTGCATGTCATGCTAGCCTGAATGACCACAAACCCTGGTACCCTCACTAACGGGTCCGGGTTGCAACACACACTAAACACACGGTGAATTATGTCCTATAACGTGTCACCACAATATAAAGTATATACTTATTTTATTTACTCATACTATTTAATCTGTTTTATTGTGTTGCACTGTTGGAGGAAACTGTGACCTAAGATGTTCATTGTCATATCTACACTGTAGCTATGCAAACATGACAACAATAACAGCCTTGAAACTTGAAACATATCCCACCTCTCTTGAAGCTTGGTAAAAATCCTAAGGTTTCAGAGTGTATTGGACATAATGATCAGACATCTGCCGACATGTTAAGCCCCTCTCCGAGTCCTAACACATAATTTAAGGTACACAATGTTCCTCACTCAAACATTGTTGCTGTGAAAGTAAATTGACCTAAAAATGTTTGCCATGTGAGATTGAATGTGAGTGTTAACTAAAAAACAAACATTTCTGGACGTCATCAACCCGTTTTATAATCTGCTTCCAATCTATTTACAAATCACCACCCCAAACATTGCCTCAGTATATTTTATGGCGCGTTTCCACTGCAGCGGGTAGCTCGCTTTAAGCGTGCCGAGCCGTGCGGGGTCCGTTTTTGGTTGCGTTTCTACTTGGCCTAGTTTTGGCCCGGGGCTACTTTTTCACCTTTTTTCTGGCCCGACTAAATCGTGGTTCTAGGGCCAGGAACAACCAGGCTGAGTCGGGCTGAGTATGCTAAATTAGAGAGAGAATCGCTGGCAAGGGGGCTACAACTACAACAAGATGAACATATTTGACCGTGATTTAATTGTAATACACGTTTCTAAATGATGCCGAAGTAACAACATACTGATACCGGTTAGTAAAAACCATGAATTAATGCTTTGACAAGTCTGCAGACAGACGGCAGGCGAAAAACCCTTTTAAAATGCGTGTTTTCTAAATGTAGCTTGGCTAAGCTAACGTTATATATGCTCCGACCGTCCACACTCACAACAACGGCCTACAGACATAAATAAACCAGCGACTGTATTCGCCATGACACAGGCAGTCTGTGGTTTGTACTTGTTTAACTTTTGTCAAGTTTCTGAACAGATATGAGGAGCTGTGAGCTCTGAGTGCTAACGGCTGTGTTGTTTTTCTGGGGCTCTCATTGAAGATGACGTCACGGCTCCGCCTACACTGCGTTACTATAGTAACTGCCCCAGGTCCTAAACTGTAATGGAAACGCAGCATTAAAGTGAGCCGGGCCTAATAAGGCCTTACCAAACCGAGCGAGGCCTGCAGTGGAAACGCGCCATAATGGCGCGTTTCCACTGTAGGCCTCGCTCGGCTCGGTGTTCTAATCAGACCCGGTGTCAGAACAAATCTAAAGAGAGGGCATATGATTTTCATGGGAGGGCACACAAAACCGTCACGTGCTGCGGGCCTGCGGCACAATATCAAACAGCAAGGCCAACAGGATTGCGTAAAGACGCACACTTATCGCAAACATACACAAATAAAGGGCAACATAGAAACCACTTTTGAAACATTGTGTGCGTGGCAGCACAAACACTGGTAAATCACGAGCAAGGCACACTGGTTACGGATGGCAGCTTCCTCATCGCTGCACTCGGAGAGAAATAGTAGAGACGGAGACGATGAACTGTTTAGCCCGCCTTGGGCATGGTTTATGTTTCTATGCACTGCACTCGGACATACTGTGGAGTGAATCGAGTCACCTCTGAGAGGGAGTTGGTTGACAGCTAAAAAAGCTATAATATCAACGACAGCTGACACGTAATAACGGCTCCGTGCAGCTGATCTGCACCAAAGTACTCATTTCCTTATTTGTTTCCTCGCGTGCTCTCTCTCTCTCTCTCTCTCTCTCTCTCTCTCTCTCTCTCTCTCTCTCTCTCTCTCTCTCTCTCTCTCTCTCTCTCTCTCTCTCTCTCTCTCTCTCTCTCTCGACGAGCTCTCATGAAATGTGTTCTTTTGATGCGGCATGCCTTAGCAGTCCTTTATCAGTCTGTAATGCGTGTTTCCAGTCGCAAAAACCTTTCACAGTAAAAGCCGCATCAGATGAAGACGTGTTTACTTTAAACTGTCTACAGGGGAAACAAAAGGCTGCGTCTGCTTCTAACGAATATTCAAGCCGGTCTGTTGTTGTACCATGCAACGGCAAAAGTGCGCTTCTTTCCTGAAATCTCCCTGGATAACGATCCAGTTTCACCTGCTTGGGTTTATTAACCCCAAGATCATCGCTAACTCAGCCCGGGGTTTGCCGAGGTCAAGCTTGTGACATTAAGGCGTACTGCTGCAACGGCAGGTGCAGGGTCGCCAGCAGCACCATCGGCTGCAGTTCTTTCATCGCTATTTCGTTTTAATAAATCCTTAGACCTTTTAAGCCAATTTGTTATGTCCATTTTGTAATTCAAACAGAAATGGGAGTCTACAGTAGGGGTGGGCGGATCGATCCTAAAATATCGATACCTCCGATATTACGTTACGTTTCAAAATATCGATACTAGAGCCAATAGGATCGATACTGTTATACTTTTTTTCTCGTCTCCTCTACTCGTCAATTTCTTCAAAAAACTATGTGCAGACGAACACAAGTATATGCTCTTTTCTTCTCTCTCCACTGCTGTCCTCTTCTCCTCGAGGCTCCCTGCCTGAACGCCGATTATCAAGCTGACTGCCAGCAGCCAGCAGGGCAGGACAGCAGCAGCCAGCGACTCGCGAGTGCAACACACACACGCGCATGATGGCTGAGAGAAAGAGCAGCGTTGTGTGGAGCAATTTCACAACTGGCAATTAAAACTTAGCGAACTGTGATGTGTGCAAGAAGACAGTTCGCTACTTTGGCCACTTTGTATTGTTATTTTTCATGTTTTCACTTTACATTTGCAAAAGTAAAACGTGTATTTGTCTATAAAAACTGTCCTGTCTTTATTCATGAAAATGAATTCAGATTTAGTCTATTTATGATGATTTCAGCTCAAAAATCATGTCATGCAGCTCTCCCCTATATGAAAGTACATAAGACGCTTTTCATTAAAAAAAGTATCGGTATCGATATCGGTATCGGCGATACTGGCCCTGAAATACTTGGTATCGGATCGAATCCAGATTTTGTGGTATCGCCCACCCCTAGTCTACAGAATGCACAATAAACAAATCCAGAATAGGCGGCAGAGTGTGACGCTGTGATTGGTCTAAATGGGGACGAATCACAAATCACAACAGACACATGCATTTATTTGACGTAGCCTGCGATTTTTTTTTTGTTCTGACATCACATACATCGTAGCATAAAAGTTCACAGTTTATTTATAATTAAAAAAATAAAATAAAAATATTTTTTATAAATAATAAAAAACGTGTTTATTGGGGGAGGGCAGGAATGTCAAATGGGAGGGCCTGGCCCTCCCACGGCGCCGGGCATGGTTCTAATATACATGTTATGTTAGATATTTGTACCCAACATTGGCATCCTAGTGGAGGCAAAATGAATTCCAGCTGTTGAGTTCTTATTATACATCCATCAGTGCAAGCAGTTCAAGCCATACATCCACATCCATGGTTCAAGCATGCGGTTCAAGCAGGCACGCCCAGCGTCAGCGTGATGACGTCACAGTGGCGCCAACATGTGTTAAAGATCCATTGAACCGGAAACAAGCTGTTTTTGAATACTTTCAAAAATAAAGCCCAACATGTTTAAACTCAACACGTGTGCTAGGAGGGAGCGAGGTACCTTATATTTCCCGAAAATGTGATGCACATAAATTGAACAGTTTGAACACAGAACAAAAGACATACAAAAGTGGCTGTGGCAAGTACACTTACGTATTGTGTCATATTAAAATGTGTAGTCTCTTGAAGGAAGTCTGTCTCCCTAAATATCTATCTAGCTTTGTTTTGAAAGTCTTCACCGGAAACCCACCGCGTCATCAAGTCAATCTCACCGGCCCAGGCCCCATGCAGACTTCCACACTGCTGGCGGCGCGTGTGGAACACTTTTCTTTCTTCATCCCGTCCGATTATCCCTCAAATTATTTTATTACGTGTTTTTTTTATATTTTAGTTGCCTCATTCAAACCGGGTTCATTGAGTGGACTGACAGATTCCTTCTCGGCTTTCAAATCCGGTGCTTGTTGGTAGTTTTTTTTGAAAAAGGTTTATCTTCCATCTCCTGCGCGCGGCGTGTGTTTCACGTGGAGACTCAGCAATTCATCCATCACATTTTCCGGTTTACAGTATTTAGTATCTGAGAAAGCGAAAATGGCAACATTGATTTTAGAGGACGGGACCACGTTCAAAGGCCTTCTTTTTGGTGCAAATGTGTCAGTGAATGGAGAAGTTGGTAGGTCTATTTTTTAATGTATAACTTCATATAGTGCTACCTAAAGCTAGCTCCTTCAAACATGCACGTACGTAGTAGCTAACTTTAGGTCATGTGGGTTTGTTTACTTTTGGACATTTAATAACTCAATGTGCCACGACTGTCTTTGATCAAAGTTGAGCCAAATCCCCCTCTCCCCATTTACCAGTGGTGTAGAGAGTAACCAAGTACATTTACTCAAGTACTGTGGTTAAGTACACTTTTGAGGGACTTTACTTGAGTATTTCAATGTTCTGCTACTTCTCTACAATTAAGAGGTGCAAAGTGTACTATTACTCCACTGCATGTATTTCATACCTTTATTTACTTTACAGATCTGGATGAATGATGTGAAATCTAATCAAGTGTTAAATCAGACTTTAGCTCCACCTGGAGTAAATCCACCAGCTACCCTGCAGTATACAAAGTCATTCAAACTAGCTGCTCCTTTACCAGCTTTGAGAACACTTTCATGATCAATCATTATAAAACATATCATATATATTATTCTGAAATGGACCAATCTGCACAATCGACTACTTTCACTGTCGCTACTTCAACTATATTTTGATGATCATACTTTTGTACTTTTACTTGAGTAACATTTTGAATGCAGGACTTTTACTGTAACAGAGTATTCCTACACTCTGGTACTTCTACTTTTACTCAAGTACAAGATCAGAGTACTTCTACTTTTACTCAAGTACACAATCTGAGTACTTCCATCTCTACCCATTACTCAAAGTAACTTTCCACTCTCCTGAGCTGTCAATTAAATGTTGAGTAAGCTAACATGGTCATTTCCCATATTCTTGTAAATATCAAATACAGGTATAAAGCTATTTAAATTAGTTTAACCATCCTTACACTTGTACTAGTTATTCTACCACCTTTGTTATCTTTTTCACAGACAAATCTTAGGTATGAAGGAATGGTTGTCCTATGATGCAATACAATAATCTCAACGTGGGGAAAGCATGCCAAATTAAAGATGAGGCAATGTTGATTCTATAATAGGATGCACTTTGCTCTATTGGCTGTGTGCTTGTGTTCATGAGCAAGGCAGCATTACATTTAGGGAATTTTAAATGGATTTTTGGCAGGAGAATCTCTTCGCATCAGAATGGAATGTTACTCTTCTGGTACTTTAGTAGATTCCCTTAAAACCAGAGGTGGAAGAAGTAGCAATACTACATTGTCAAAATACTCTGTTACAAGTGCAAGTCATGCATTCAAATGTCAGTCAAGTACAAAAGTAGTGGCATCAAAATATACTAAAAGTACAAAAAGTAGTCATTTTGCAGTATGGCCCATATCAGATCTAAACATTTTTGTATTATGATTAGTATTATTAATGTTGCACTTGGTAAAGGTGGGGATTATTTACTTGAAATACTGCTGGGTAGCTTAACCTTCAAAAATACATCAGGTTTGTTGGTTGAATTGTATTTTTGTGTAGCGAGTAAATAAAGTAAAAAGTTACAAAAATGCCTCAAATGTAGAAAAAGTAGCATAACATGAAAATACTCAAGTGAAGTACAAGTACCTCAAAATTGTACTTGAGTAAATGCTAGTCAGAGACTGTTATATTACCACTTTTATTTTAGAATGTCCAGCATAGGAAGCGTAGGAAAATACGGCTTAACTTATGTGAAGGAAATGTATGAGAATGGGTGTCAGTGACCTATAAATCCTCTGTTTCCAGTGTTTCAGACGGGCATGGTGGGCTATCCTGAGGCTCTCACTGACCCCTCCTACCACCGCCAGCTGCTGACCCTCACCTACCCTCTGGTGGGAAACTATGGCGTACCGAAGGACGAAGAGGGAGAGTTCGGACTGAGCAAGGTGGGCAGATATATTTGGGCTTTTTTGCGATAAAACTAAGTAACGTGTAGCGACTTCAGGAAGCGATAAGTCGCTGAGAGGCTGAAGTCAGACCTGGTTGCGTTTGTCAGACGAAAATGAATGCAGAGATCCAGAAATATGTAAAACAATATCTTACTTTAATAAAAAAAAACCTCTTCCTCAGTCTCACATGTACCCATGTGACCCAACTAATCCAACCCATAATTGATAACAAAATAATCAACAATAATTATAATACAAAGACTGAAACCAAAGTGTAACCAAAAACCTTATTAAATCTACGAAACAAATTACAACTTTCTGATTTTAAAGGCTCCTACATGCATACATACACGAGAAGGAAGAACCTGGATTCACCTTTGTCTCTACAATGATACTATTTATTTAACGCCACATACTGATGTGTTTTCTTGTATTTGTGTTGTCCTAATCAGTGGTTCGAGTCGTCAAAGATCCACGCTGCAGCTCTGATTATCGGGGAGCTGTCGGACAGTCCCAGTCACTGGAGTTCAGTCAAGTCTTTGGACCAGTGGCTGAAGGAGCAAGGCATTCCTGGAATACAAGGTCAGGAAATGTAACTCTGAAACTGATCACATAATGCAGCACTTTGAATTGATTCAAGTTGGGACAGATGTTGAGGATAACTCACTATTTCAAACCTCATTCATAACAAGAAATAATCAGAGACGCAAAACCACAAGTACAACGTTTTAATGATCCGTTGTTTCCATGTTCTCCAGGCATTGACACCCGCCGCCTGACCAAAAAGATCCGAGAGAGGGGCACCATGTTGGGGAAGCTGGTTGTGGACGGGACCCCTGAGGACAGTATTCCCTTTGATAATCCAGACAAGAGGAACCTGGTTCAGGAGGTGTCCATGAAGGTAACCCCCCCCCCCCACCAACCCTTAAAAACGTTTTAAAACCCTGAAATGATGAAGAGCCCTGCGACCAAATTCAAAATCTGGTGTTTTTTTTGTTGTCTTCATATCATTTATATAGTGTTTTGTTGCCCTAATATCCCATCTCTCACATACTTATGTATATATGATAACTTGCTTTATATCTTGTTATTGTTCTTCAACAAAAGGCGCTTTCACACCGGAGTACTTTTCCCAGTATAGTTATGTACACACAGTATAGTTCCGAAAATGTGCGTTCACACCAGAGGTTGCGCTCGACTTTTGACGGACAGGATCGTAAAACTTCTGTCAAAATCCAGAATTACCCGTCGGCCTTTACACAACTCTGACGAGGGGGGGGGGGGGGAAGCATGCTTGTGAACTGGGGGCGGGGGGGGGACAGTTCACATGCGCCATGTTATGCATAGCTGCTGCACCTCGCGGGAGCGTGCACAGCATAAAGCCGAAACAGACATTTCCTGTCCAGTCCTGATGAACTAAGTACGGCAAAGTACTTGGTGTGAAAGCGCCTATGTATATGATCTACTTTCTTGTTTATTTCTAGTCTTTTAATTGTTATTGTACGATGCCATGTCTGTTTATGCTGCTGCAGCACAAACATTCCCCTATACTATAAAGTAGTTCTTATCTTAATACGTGTACACTATACTGCAAACAGTCCTTTTTTTGACACCAAGACATGTTTTTGTTGATTACTTCTCCCTCTGATTGTCTCCAGGAGCCCAGAGTTTTCAACCCCAGCGGTAGTTTGAGGATCACAGTGGTGGACTGCGGCATCAAATACAACCAGATCCGCTGCCTGGCTGAGAGGGGGGCCTGCGTCACTGTCGTACCCTGGGATCACCCGCTGGACAGCAAAGGTCCGTCACACACCGCTAATAATGGACTTAAATTGTACCAAGGTGCCGGATATGGAGGAGCACACTGGTGAAGGGTTGCTTTATAATCAACGACCAATGGTTTGCAAGATATCTGCATAATTATGGTTCATATTTGCAGAACATATAACCACAATATGGGACAGCTATGATTTAGTTTGTTTTAAAGAAACTTCCATTTGTGATTTAATCATTCTACTCGAGTCAGTCATTGAACCCTTGCCTCTAAACTCTCATATACATTTTTTTAACAAGTTATTAAAGAAATAATTGTTTATGCAGCTACTACCAACTTAAAAGTTAGGTGCGAGAAATAACCAGAAAAGTGAATAAAAGGCTGTTACTTTTCACATACTGTATATTAGCAGTGTGACGCAGTTGTAGTCCAAACTCTATTAGTGATAAAGGAGGCATCATTGTTTCTGTTTTGTTGTCTTTTCTAGATTACGACGGCTTGTTCATCAGTAACGGCCCCGGGGACCCCCTGCTGTGTAAGGCCACCATCAACAACATGAGGAAGATGGTCTGCGTGGATCATCCAAAGCCCGTTTTCGGTATTTGCCTCGGACACCAGCTGCTCTCTCTAGTCATCGGATCCAAGACCTTCAAGATGAAGTTAGTACCTCAAACTGCGCACTCTGCAATTTTTAAAACTAATTTCACACAAACGGAGGTATTTTTACTACATTTTGACATGTCTTTTAACGAGCAATTTGATTTCATTTTAAGCATACTGTTGCTATGCACTCACATCTGGAGCTTCAGTCAGTCTCTTGCAAAGCTTGTAGAGGATTTTCAGAACTGGACAAAGACAGAAATGTGGCCTTGGTGACCTGAACCAGGGAACCTCTTCTAAATCCTTTCTCTCTCTCCTGAAACACCAACATCATTCCCGCACTTTTTCTGTGTGAACGGCAGACAAACTGCTGTTCTCAGCAGTCTGGCTGAGCGGTGCGGTGTTGTTATGAGAAAGGCTAAACAAGCAAGCCGCTATGCAAGACAAGCCACTCCTGTCCTCGCTGCAGAGTCACTTCTGTGAGACTCCAGAGCTTTATCAGGCTCCGTGTGAAGGTCACAGCGGACAGAAACTGTTCCCACTGACCGTAGGAATGTTGTTGGCATCTCGATAAACACAGGAATTGTTTGATTGCAGGGAAATGCAGATAATACAATCATTGGCAGGGCTGCTTCTAAAAAGCTGCAGGTATTTCATTATTGGACCCCAGTCTCTTTACCTGGAGCTCTCAGTTTGAAACCCAATCTAAATGTTTTTTCAGTTACACAATCGAGTTGAGCCCTTTTTTGCCAAAACACACATTATTTAGCATGTCAACACTATGTACAATTCTATCTTTGAAATTAAAAGGATTTGAAGGACTTGTATCCCTCAGGAAGTTGCATGTTTAAGATGCGTGTTGTTTGACTTTAGTGCTCAAAAATCAATTGGAAAAATGTTGCATTTCCACAAAGATAACATTATTAGCATTTTCTACTTGTAGTTTGTAAGATTTATACTTTTATAAGTAACAGAACTCCCAAAATGCTTGTAAGATAATACAATTCTTTAAAATAGAAACACAGGTGTTTGTTTCAAATAAAGTAATGTATGGTTTGACAGATATATGTGTTTGTTGGTGGTCATTTGTATTTTTTAAATGTTTTTGACGGCTGATATTTTGAAATATAATCAGTCACATTTGGCTAGGGCTGTACCCGAATATTCTTTTTTTGGAGTACTATTCGTGTTTCAATTTCGTTATTCGTTTTGTTTGTTTTTCCCCGTTTTTTTTTTCAAATTGAATTTATTGAAATCTCCAATATCAATGTAAGAGCTTGTGCCTCTTCGGGGGGTGCTAACACTTAACCATAAACGTTATCGTTCACTTTCTCCGTCTTTATATGTAGATATTACTTTTCTCCGTTAATCTCCGTCACGTTGTTTCCATAGCAACAACAACTTCCTGTCAACTGCGCTAACTCTCCTTCAAAATAAAAGCATGTCCATAAATAGGAAGCCAAGCCAAATTACACTTACGACATATACAACTGCAACGAAAGTAACAAACACAATGCGATATCCTTTCAATTTCAAAGAACACAAATTGGGTTACATTAACAAATAACTATAAAACAACAATACTGTAGAATAACAAAATGAATGCCGTGAATAAACCGAAATACACGTGTTGAAGTGATTCGAATATTCGCTGCTGATTACTACCGAATATCCGGAGCCCGAAAAATGGTATTCGGGACAGCCCTACATTTGGCATTAATGTATAGGATGTATCCATTAAAACCCAGAATGATACGACAAACACAACTACTACCAGAAATAATGTACACTAGTCGGCATTAAGACCTTTCCATCCACGACTCCAAACGGAAAACATACTTGTAATAAAACGATCTGAACTTTTCCTGTTAATCTTCAAAACAAGAGTATTATCCCACATATTTAGTTAATTCTCTGTCATCTCTTAGATATGGTAACCGCGGCCACAACCAGCCGTGCATCCACAAGGGAACGGGGCGCTGCTACATCACCAGTCAGAACCACGGCTTCGCGGTGGACCCCGACTCTCTGCCCGCAGACTGGGACGTCCTGTTCACCAACGCCAACGACCACACCAACGAGGGCATCGTGCACAACACCAAGCCCCTCTTCAGGTAACGCTGGGACCCTGGGGGATGTTGTGGTGGAAACGTACTGAAAGTGTCTCGTGAATCAAGTTTTCATTCCGAGCACCTGTTGACTTCTTTAAAAGCAAACTCAAAACCCATCTCTTCGCACTCTCTCTTCCTTGTCAACTCATTTCCATCACCTAGTTTCCGTTCATCATTACCATCACTTCAGTCACATGCTTTTGTTTGAGGCATTTCTTGTGATTTGGGGCTATAATACATCTTGATTTGATTTACTCAGACAAACCAGCAAATCATATAAAATGGTGAAGAAACCTTTCCGTTGTACTGAAATGAAGATTCTTGGAATAAGACTTTTAGGGAGTTAAGGTACATCTTCAGAGTGTCAAGCAGTCTGCAGCAAAATACAAAAGTCAGAAGGTCTGCAGAGGGTCTTATATCCACATGTTCACACCAATAATTGAAGAGGAGGGGCTGTGACAAACATACTATATATATATATATAGGATTCTTTAAAACACATCTGCTAGAAAATGGAGAAAACATCATGTCCACAAAAGGACAAGACCAGTAACCTAACAAGAATAAATAACTAACCCCATTTACGACTCATTTAGGTCAGGACGTTTGCTTCTTCCTGAGAAATAGCTTGTAAAAGAAGAACAGATGGTGAACTGTAAATGCTCCATGTTCCATAACGATGTAGTTATGCATATAGATGCCTTGTAGGTGAACACACTCTGTGATTAAATACCTTTTTGGTTCATTTCTCCAGTGTTCAGTTCCACCCGGAGCACATGGCCGGCCCCTCAGATCTGGTGGGTCTGTTCGATGTGTTCCTCGACACCGTGAGGGACCACAAGGAGGGGAACATCACCACATCTGGTAACAACTACTTCATTTTGAAAGCACTTTGCTTTATACATTTGTCTCACTTCTCCCTTCTTAAAAACACTTCATTTGTCAGGACCATTTTGGATTAGATAGCATCATCAACACACTTTAGTTTTTTGTAATTTCTTATGAATACTTATGAATCTTATGAATACTGGGCTCTGGTCGAACTTTAATATGTTGTTAGAATCCATCCCAGCCTTATAATCTACCAGTTTTTACACCCTGAAAGGGCCCATGTCATGCTTGTCTGGTTATTACCATCCCCTTGTGTGTCATGTAGCTTTTTCTGCATGTAAACGGTCTGCAGAGTCACAAACCCTCAAAGTACACCCTGTAGCGAGTAAAACTCTAACACAGAAAAGACGTGTCTATGCTGCCCCAGAACGCCTCGTTGGACATTTCTCTTTTTCCATTGTTTACTTCTTGGGTTCTGTGACGTATTTCGGGTATAGTGACTAGGGATGCTCCGATCGATCGGTCACCGATCGATATCGGCCGATACTCACTCTCTACCGATCGATCGGTGCTCTCTAAACATGCCGATCGCGAGAGCCGATCGCATGACGTAAAATACATGACACTTTTCTCTGTGCGCGGCAAAACAAGCTCGCCAAAATGGCTTCACCGGTCTGGCATTATTTTAAGGTGTCCGAAAAAGACAGTAAAATAGCGGTATGCAACGTGTGTGAAGCAGAAATCCTGCAGCTCCGCCCGCCAAACCGGTAAGCGCAGCGAAACACACACACAGGGAGAACCAGACCGCAGTTCATTTCCTCATATTCCAAATGAGAAATTACAGTAGCAAATCACCCGGTTCTTTACGACCAGAACTATTAACGGGATACAAACCGGAGGAACCAGGCATGGAGGGAGGTGGCGGAGACAGTGGGTGAAACTGGTAGGTTTTCGCCTGTTTGGGGAGTTTATATATATATATATTGCTCGCATAAAATCCCCGGGGCTTTTTGCTTTGTATGTCGGGGGCGGGAGATTCATGTGATTGGTTGTTGGTCGCGTTGCTCGCAAAAAATCCCCAAGCTTTCAGACACGCCCAGCTCCAAGATTTTCAAGATTTTTGAAAAGCTGCTGTGTGGACAGGGCGTAAGAGTTAGACCTAACACACTTAGCTATTTTATAGCTCTGGAACAAGCTAAACTAGTTATTATACATATATTTATTCTTCATTGTCGGGTCACTATTACTGGATCAGTGAGCTGCATGAGATACTGACAGGCTGTCAGGAGAGAGAGAGGGGGGGGAGAGAGAGAGGAAAAGAGAGCGCTTCCGCTCATTTCTCCCGTGTTATTCTCCAAAGTGAATGTAAACTTGAATAATGTACATCATTTGAATGTAATAATTAAGTTGATTGTTGTTTGTGGAAGCTCCAGTGAATGAGCATTAACTGAGTTTTAAACATCACTTTAAATGGAAGATTTAAAGTGATGTTTAAATCTTCCATTTAGGCCCCGCCCACTCGATCGGATCGGCGATCGGTATCGGCCGATACTGATTCCGGCGATCGGCGATCGGCCCCGAAATTGGCGATCAGAGCATCCCTAATAGTGACGTAACGTAACGGCGTCCCACACACACACGGCGGGACGTTGCGCGGCTCGCTGCTGCGAGGAGCAGACACTGTGAGCTGGCTCACTGGTGTGGGGACGGCGAGACACCGCGGAACTCAGCCTGGGCACACACACAAACTCCCAGCCAGGCTGCGGGTGTGTGTGTTCAGGCTGGGTTTCGCTGTGTCTCGCTGTCTCGCAGACGGCCACTGGGCTCACAGGGAGAGGGGGGCAGGAGCTCCAACAAGCCGTTTAGGACAGAGAGTGAATACACATACTGTACAGAGATGCTGTGAGAAACCAATGTGAGTTTGGAACATTGACCAATATAAATCTATTCTAGTCGACCTCAACAATGGCATTATTATCAGTAGAAATGGCCGTGACATGAGACCTTTAAGTTATTAATATCAACTGTTAGTTCAGTGTTGAGTTGTACTTAAATGTTTGAATAAAGGGGCATTATAGATATTAAAGCTGCACAATTATTCCAAAGTGGTATCAAAGTTGCAATATGTACTCGTGCAATATCCAAATTGCATCAAGTGCACTATTTGGTAAAGGCAAAACATATCAAAGCAATAATGTTTTTTGTCATTCATGCGGCTCAAACATTTATTATATAGTCGCAAAAACGTGTAAACATTTGTGCATGGAAACATTACCACATCTGGTAACAACAAGTTATTTTTTTCACTTCACCTTAAAAAAAACACTTAATTTTTCAGGACAATTTTGGATTTGATAGCATCATTAACACACTTTTCTCTTTGTTTGTGTGTGTTTCTGTCTGCCTTCCTTAAAAAAGAAAGTCTTAAAATGGTTTGGGTTGTACTTTAATATTTTGTTACAAAAAATCTGACCTTGATAATTTAAATTATCTAAAAAAAAAAAAGAAGGCAATATCCTCAAATATCACAAATAAAGTCGAAGTTGCACCATCGGTCAAAATAATCGCAATTAGTTACATTACTAATACGGAAATACCTTTTTTTATTTTGCAAAAACATGTGTGCATGGATTCCTTTTTGTTTTCTCAGTGAAGCAGCGTGTCCTGGAGCACCTCACCTACCCGGACTCCCCGAAGCCGGAGGAGGTTATCCGCCCCAGGAAGGTTCTGATCCTCGGCTCCGGAGGACTCTCCATCGGACAGGCCGGGGAGTTCGACTACTCCGGGTCCCAGGTCTGTCAGGAAGACCTTTTATTATTATTTTTAACTTGGTTTTTTATTTCAGATTCATTTTCATTATACATACATGTTCACATTTTGGTCAACAGTTTTTCCATTTTCATTTAGCTGTATCTGCATAGCCAACATAAGAAAACAATAATAAGAAAAAAGTACAAAAAGAGATCAATACAAATAATAGTAATAATAATAAAATAGACATATTGATTGATACATTTTATTTCGAACAAGTAAAATAAATAATTACAAAACAATTTTTTGTTTGCAGTGCATAGTCATGTAAGAGAAATAAAAACAAAAAATTACATTTACAACAACAACAACAACATAAACAGTCCCACATCTAGTGTTCGAAAATGAGTGAGAAGAAGTATAATTTATTTAATCTCACCCCCTTGTCCCTAAATGATTTATTTATAATCTATAATCTGCAATAATTAACATTATTATTAATTATTATTGTCATTATTATTAATTTGCTTTACCTGTTGATTGACATATACACATATGTTCATACACACCTACATACTCACACATATACACATACACACAGTCAAACACCTTGCCCATCCCTGCACCTCGAGAAAATAATTTCTCTGTATTTCCTCTTGAACTGGTTAATGTCTGGACATCGCTTTAGCTCCACATTCACACTGTTCCATCGTCTCACTCCACGTTCACACTGTTCCATAGTCTCACTCCACGTTCACACTGTTCCATAGTCTCACTCCACACTCGCACTGTTCCATAGTCTCACTCCACGTTCACACTGTTCCATCGTCTCACTCCACGTTCACACTGTTCCATAGTCTCACTCCACGTTCACACTGTTCCATAGTCTCACTCCACGTTCACACTGTTCCATCGTCTCACTCCACGTTCACACTGTTCCATCGTCTCACTCCACGTTCACACTGTTCCATCGTCTCACTCCACGTTCACACTGTTCCATAGTCTCACTCCACGCTCGCACTGTTCCATAGTCTCACTCCACGTTCACACTGTTCCATAGTCTCACTCCACGTTCACACTGTTCCATAGTCTCACTCCACGTTCACACTGTTCCATAGTCTCACTCCACGTTCACACTGTTCCATAGTCTCACTCCACACTCGCACTGTTCCATAGTCTCACTCCACGTTCACACTGTTCCATAGTCTCACTCCACGTTCACACTGTTCCCTAGTCTCACTCCACGTTCACACTGTTCCATAGTCTCACTCCACGTTCACACTGTTCCATAGTCTCACTCCACGTTCACACTGTTCCCTAGTCTCACTCCACGTTCACACTGTTCCATAGTCTCACTCCACGCTCACACTGTTCCATAGTCTCACTCCACGTCACACTGTTCCATAGTCTCACTCCACGTTCACACTGTTCCATAGTCTCACTCCACGTTCACACTGTTCCATAGTCTCACTCCACGTTCACACTGTTCCCTAGTCTCACTCCACGTTCACACTGTTCCATAGTCTCACTCCACGCTCACACTGTTCCATAGTCTCACTCCACGCTCACACTGTTCCATAGTCTCACTCCACGTTCACACTGTTCCATAGTCTCACTCCACGCTCACACTGTTCCATAGTCTCACTCCACGTTCACACTGTTCCATAGTCTCACTCCACGTTCACACTGTTCCCTAGTCTCACTCCACACTCGCACTGTTCCATAGTCTCACTCCACGCTCACACTGTTCCATAGTCTCACTCCACGTTCACACTGTTCCATAGTCTCACTCCACATTCACACTGTTCCATAGTCTCACTCCACGTTCACACTGTTCCATAGTCTCACTCCACATTCACACTGTTCCATAGTCTCACTCCACGTTCACACTGTTCCATAGTCTCACTCCACGTTCACACTGTTCCATAGTCTCACTCCACGTTCACACTGTTCCATAGTCTCACTCCACACTCGCACTGTTCCATAGTCTCACTCCACGTTCACACTGTTCCATAGTCTCACTCCACACTCGCACTGTTCCATAGTCTCACTCCACGTTCACACTGTTCCATAGTCTCACTCCACGTTCACACTGTTCCATAGTCTCACTCCACGTTCACACTGTTCCATAGTCTCACTCCACATTCACACTGTTCCATAGTCTCACTCCACATTCACACTGTTCCATAGTCTCACTCCACGTTCACACTGTTCCATAGTCTCACTCCACGTTCACACTGTTCCATAGTCTCACTCCACGCTCACACTGTTCCATAGTCTCACTCCACACTCGCACTGTTCCATAGTCTCACTCCACGTTCACACTGTTCCATAGTCTCACTCCACGTTCACACTGTTCCATAGTCTCACTCCACACTCGCACTGTTCCATAGTCTCACTCCACGTTCACACTGTTCCATAGTCTCACTCCACGTTCACACTGTTCCCTAGTCTCACTCCACATTCACACTGTTCCATAGTCTCACTCCACGTTCACACTGTTCCATAGTCTCACTCCACGTTCACACTGTTCCATAGTCTCACTCCACGTCCACTGTTCCATAGTCTCACTCCACGTTCACACTGTTCCATAGTCTCACTCCACGTTCACACTGTTCCATAGTCTCACTCCACGTTCACACTGTTCCATAGTCTCACTCCACGTTCACACTGTTCCATAGTCTCACTCCACGTTCACACTGTTCCCTAGTCTCACTCCACGTTCACACTGTTCCATAGTCTCACTCCACGTTCACACTGTTCCATAGTCTCACTCCACGTTCACACTGTTCCATAGTCTCACTCCACGTTCACACTGTTCCATAGTCTCACTCCACGTTCACACTGTTCCATAGTCTCACTCCACGTTCACACTGTTCCATAGTCTCACTCCACGTTCACACTGTTCCATAGTCTCACTCCACGTTCACACTGTTCCATAGTCTCACTCCACGTTCACACTGTTCCATAGTCTCACTCCACAGGCCGAGATACAAAAATCTCAGCCATATGAAGTAATACAAATAATAATAATAATAATAATAATAATAATAATAAAATAAAACAAAACAGCAAAGGGGGGGTGTCAGCCGTGTGTGTGTAGTTGTGTGTGTGTGTGTGCTAAGGTGCCGGTCAGAACCATCCAATACACTTTGATCAGGAGGTTAAAGACCCTGAAGTGGTTTGAAAGATGTGGGGAACTCAGAATGAACTTACTGGATCAGCACAGTTGTGGCGTGACTCCACCTTTTGCGAAATATAGGAAGACCTTTTTCTAAGAGCAGTGTAGATCAGGGGTGTCCAACTCAAGGCTCGGGGGCCAAATCCGGCCTGTGACTTCACTTCATGCGGCCCCACAAGAGCTTGCAAAGAATATAATGTTTATTATACGGTTACATGCCGCTTTACAGAAGCACGTTGCCCATAAACTACATGTCCCACAATGCATCTTAAATGTGACTTTTTTTTCTCAGAATTTGACTTGTTGGACTTGCGGTCGATCGCACAGGTAGTGTGGGTAGATAGATTTTTTTTTTTTTAATTACATTTTTTTTTAAAGTTAGCCTATCCATCCTTACTATGGCATTTGCCGCTCGATTGACGTACAGGTAAGCCAGTCTGAGTTGTATTGTGCCATATGGGTTCATGCAGTTATGAGGGGGCCTCACCTCCTCATCTGAAGTCCTCTAGCACCCCCCCCCGCTCGCGACACAGATTGGGCGGCCCTGTAGGTAGATCTTTTGGGCTTGGTCATTTTAAAAGTATCTCCCAAGCTGAAAAAGTGTGGGCACCCCTGCCCTATCTGATAATAATCCAATGCAGAGGCCATAACGTAATATAATACATTATTTTATATTAAATATTTATATATGTATTTTTATATAGTCTTAAAGTTACAGCCGGCCCTTTGAGTGCAACCATAACGCTGATGTGGCCCGCGATCAAATTGAGTTTGACCCCCCTGGTGTAGATATTCTGATGTTGTTAATGTGAAATTGATGCTATTTTGGGATGCACATAAAGAGGCTCCTGTGGCTGATTGCTATTGTTTGGCTGCGGTGATGTGGGGACACCTTTCAGTTGCTAAAAGAACAATATACCACCATAAATCTGTGGACGTGCCGATGTTTTATTGTGCATTAGAGACAAGCTGAGTCCAAGATGTTCATGTTTCCATCTGTTTGTGTTTCCAGGCTATAAAGGCTCTGAAGGAGGAGAATGTCCAGACTGTGCTGATCAACCCCAACATTGCCACCGTTCAGACGTCCAAGGGCCTCGCTGACAAAGTCTACTTCCTGCCACTCACAGCAGAATATGTCACTCAGGTACAGAGGAACTCCTTTTCACTGTACGTTCAATGTGCTAGCTACCCTACAGGAGGAGAAGTCCATAAGACATACTTTTTTTTTGTTAAAACATTTAATTGTTTTAATTTTTGCTCTTTTAGAAAATATTTTCTTGAAACCCAGAATTGAATAAGTCATTTATATTATTTTATACAATTTAACCCTTAGATGCCCTTAGAGTGACTGGACCCTGCACTCGTCCACAAGTGGGTCAAAAAGGACCCGTATTAGAATAATGTGTTTTTATGCCATTTTTGTCATTTTGATTAAGAAAAATCACTTGTATAATATTTCAAAATTATATTTTGGTTCACACTAGAAATATTTTATATTTAATTTTTCACAATTTATAATTTTCAGACATTTTTTTTAACATTTTGAAAAAAAGCGTTTTGAACATATCGATGCAAAGATCTCCGCTATTCTGAGACCCTCACAGTATTCCAGTCCCTTTTCAAAACTCATCTCCTCTTGTCTACTCATAGCCCACCCCCCATCAATCCATGCCGGTTGATCAAGTTTGATAGTCCTATACCCCCCCCCCCCTAACCTTCCCTTATATTGTAAAGCGATGTTGAGTCCTTGAAAAGCCCTATACAAATATAATGTATTATGATTATTATTATCATACTGACAGGTATCAGATCTTGCTGTGTAAAATAATCTTCCTGAGAGGTGTCACTTGTGATGTCGTCTGTGTGGTCCACAGTGAATGTATTCCTGACAGCAACAGGTGATAATAATCAAAGGTTCCCAGAGGATCCCATAGGAAATGGATGCGAGTCATTTTTGACCCACTTGTGGAAGCTTGGGGTAGAAATACAAAAACTACAATTTCTTAAAATGTAAATTTAAAATATGAATGGCTTGATATCCAAAACATGTTTTTTGAGGAATAGCTGGAATATGAAATGATAAAAAAAATGTAATTACAAAGATACTTCAAGAAAACCACCTCACCGGGTCCAAAAAGACCCACTTGTGCATCTAAGGGTTTTAATTAAACGATACAAAAAGTAGTTTTTTCTAGAAAGGAAACAAATTAGTTTTCCTTTTTTTATTTGTTTTATATTTACTATCGCTAAAAGTACATGTTATCTTATCAATTAATTATTCCATTGAATATCCTTTCCTGAACATATTGCCTTTGTCATAATAATAATAATACATGACACTTATATAGCGATTTTCTAAAAACTCAAAAGACACTTTGACCTAGAATAAAACAAAAAACGATGAAAAATACATAAAGAGATAAACAAAAACAGAAAAGAGATAATAATTGAGTCCAGATGTGATAAAACATGCCTTCTTGCCACTTCCCCTCTCTCAGGTGATAAAGAACGAGCGTCCGGACGGTGTCCTTCTAACTTTCGGCGGTCAGACGGCTCTGAACTGCGGCGTGGAGCTCACCAGGCTCGGCGTTCTGGAGAAATACGATGTGAAAGTCCTGGGGACGCCGGTGGCCTCCATCGAGATGACGGAGGACAGGAAGATCTTTGTGGAGAAGATGGAGGAGATCAATGAGCACGTTGCTCCCAGTGAGGCGGCGCTGACTGTGGATCAGGTGAAGAAACACTACCTCCATTACTCCAAAACATGCCCTATTTTATCATGTTTTAATGTACAGTGTGTAGCCTGTTGGCTTTTCTGGTATCAGTACTTTACTCCACTACTTATTTTTCTGACGACTTTTTACTTTTACTTCTCACATGTTGAACACAAATACCTGTACTTTCTACTTCTTACATGTTGAACACAAATACCTGTACTTTCTACTTCTTACATGTTGAACACAAATACCTGTACTTTCTACTTCTTACATGTTGAACTCAAATACCTGTACTTTCTACTTCTTACATGTTGAACACAAATACCTGTACTTTCTACTTCTTACATGTTGAACACAAATACCTGTACTTTCTACTTCTTACATGTTGAACTCAAATACCTGTACTTTCTACTTCTCACATGTTGAACCCAAATACCTGTACTTTCTACTTCTTTCATGTTGAACACAAATACCTGTACTTTCTACTTCTTACATGTTGAACACAAATACCTGTACTTTCTACTTCTTACATGTTGAACTCAAATACCTGTACTTTCTACTTCTTACATGTTGAACCCAAATACCTGTACTTTCTACTTCTTACATGTTGAACTCAAATACTTGTACTTTCTACTTCTCTCATTTCCCAAACAGCTGGTTCCTTTAGTCTGAATGTGTGTTTGATGCGTGATCATTATTCTTTAGAGTCATTGCGTGCCTATTGATTTGAACACGATCCGTGTATCCATCACTTCCTGGTCTTCTCTAAAGAAGAGGGACCAATGGAAACGTTGTCATGTTGCCGTTGTTCAGCATGGAAACATTCATTAGCTAACAATGACATTATTGTTCTATTAATATAAAGGGAGGTCAGGAACTCTTTAAAACAGCTGCTAGTTATGGGTACTTTTTACTGAAGTACATTTCAAAGCCCTCTTTACTTTCACTTGAGGAAAGAGTATTTTTAAACACGAGTATCTGTACTTCTACTCGAGTAAAGGATGTGTGTACTTCTGCCATCTCTGATCTGAATCTCTGTCTCTCCAGGCGGTGGCGGCTGCAGCACGTATTGGTTACCCCGTGATGGTTCGCTCAGCGTTCGCTCTCGGGGGTCTGGGTTCGGGATTCGCCAACAACAGAGAGCAGCTGGTCACCTTGGTTACCGCCGCCTTCGCCCACACCTCCCAGGTCCTGGTGGACAAATCCCTGAAAGGCTGGAAGGAGATCGAGTACGAGGTGGTCCGCGATGCCTACGACAACTGCATCACTGTGAGTAAAGAGGACACAGAGGAGGATCAGAATACCTTTATTCGTCCCACAGAGGGGACATTTACATTGTTACAGCAGAAAAGAGCCACAGACAGCTTCATGTGACCTAAGAAGCATGCTTAAAAAAGTATTAAAGATAAAAAAATATATAATACACAATTTACAAAATACACATCCTGTAACCGTTCTTAGGATTTAGCAGCCAGGTGTATTAACGGCATATATATAAATATTGCACATTGTGTGTGTGTGTGTGTGTGTGTGTGTGTGTGTGTGTGTGTGTGTGGTGTGTGTGTGTGTGTGTGTGTGTGTGTGTGTGTGTGTGTGTGTGTGTGTGTGTGTGTGTGTGTGTGTGTGTGTGTGTGTGTGTGTGTGTGTGTGTGTGTGTGTGTGTGTGTGTGTGTGTGTGTGTGTGTGTGTGTGTGTGTGTGTGTGTGTGTGTGTGTGTGTGTGTGTGTGTGTGTGTGTGTGTGTGTGTGTGTGTGTGTGGATAACTCCTGTATCTTTTCATATACAGGATATTTTGCCGGGTGAGAAAATATTGCAATATCAGTTTTTACAATATGCTCTCTAGCGTAACGATGACGTCAACTTGGCAAGTCATGTACCAACATGCTAACACCATATGAATGCAACACAAATGCCATTTCTTGCAGTGTTCATTTAGATGAAAAAAAAAAGTCACTCTGAGTTGGGGGTGCGGGAGGGGGGGTGCTAGTAGCGTCTCGCTGTGGCGAAACTGTGACGAGCTCATCGAAACTGTGGCACGCGTACACTGTAGGTGCGCAAGCCCCCTCAGCACCACCCCTTCCCGCGTCCATGTCTATCGCCCCATTAATCGCACCTGCCTCAAAATGGAAATGACTCTTTCGTGGAAGTTTTCTGAAAACATTTCTAGACAGAAACTTT
Organism: Gymnodraco acuticeps; assembly: GCF_902827175.1. Taxonomy (NCBI): domain Eukaryota; kingdom Metazoa; phylum Chordata; class Actinopteri; order Perciformes; family Bathydraconidae; genus Gymnodraco; species Gymnodraco acuticeps. The sequence continues at coordinate 367,227 of NW_022991948.1, read as the reverse complement.
TAAAAAAAACGTAATTTGATTTCCTTATGTGCTATATGTGACATGTAGTAACGTCTGTTGTTTGCATCCTTTCGCCTCCATCTACTTGTCTTTCATCCTTTCTTTATAACTAATGCTGTTGATGTATTGCGATTTTAAAAAGGTGTCTATTATCATTTGTGACAGTTGATCAATGGGGACTGTCCACGACACTATCAACTAATAAACTACACTTGTTTTAGGTGTGTAACATGGAGAACATTGACCCTCTGGGCATCCACACTGGAGAATCCATCGTGGTGGCGCCCAGTCAGACGCTCAACGACCACGAGTACAACATGCTGAGAAACACCGCCATCAAAGTCATCCGGCACCTCGGCATTGTGGGAGAATGCAACATCCAGTACGCTCTGAGCCCAGAGTCTGAACAGGTAAACACAATATTTACTAATCCGGACTGCTCAGTCTATTGAACTTTTTAAATCTCTATCTTCAGTGATCCTAATGGGATTCCCTTGAAGCTTGAGCTGACAAGGAATTAAAATCTATGTTAAAGGTCTCCTATCATGCAAAATGCACTTTGTGATGTCTTTTATACATCAATATGTGTCCCAGGTGTGTCGGGGAACTCACGCAGCGTCAGAAAATAAAACCCTCTCTCTTTTCCTCCGTACCCAAATCTCTAAAAACGGGGAACAACGGAGCTGATCCAGATTTGCGTCCGATATGACGTAATATCTGAAATGTGGACCCACGGCCCAATCAGAAACGTTGCTATCAGAAACAATGCCCGACTGTTTTGGACGTAATATGGTCGGTGTTTACATTAGCATCGCTAACACTCAGAGCTAACCTGTACTGGAGAGCATGTGTGTGAAGAAGCAGGAAGTAAAAAGGAACTTGGTGGTATAACCAGCAAGAGAGAAAGCCTTTGAGCTCCAGACTGTTTCAGAGAGAATCCATGATATGGCGTTTCATCACGGCAGCATTTAGTTTAGACAGTAGCTGCCGGGTCCGGTAATTATTGTTTTATTATTTGATTCCTATTGTGTTATTTTATATTTGTTCCCTGTACAGCACTTTGGTCAACTGAGGTTGTTTTAAATGTGCTATATAAATAAATAAAGATTGAGATTGAGTGTTTGAAAAAAAACACAGAAGTATTCCTTGGACAGAAGATCAACCACCGTCACATATTTTGTTAAATCGTGCATGAATGTTGATGTGTTTCAGTACTACATCATCGAGGTGAACGCCCGCCTGTCGAGGAGCTCGGCGCTGGCCAGTAAGGCCACTGGTTATCCTCTGGCGTATGTAGCGGCTAAACTAGGCCTGGGGATCCCACTGCCACAACTCAAGTATGTATCTCATTTGTTCTTTCTTTTTTAACTTTTTTTATTGGGTTTTTTCAACAGCATACAGTTATTCTCTCAGAGCATGTATCAAAAGTAGGTCAACAAATCTTCACTTTATAGAAAAATAGGTAGAGTAACAATGTAAATACTGCTTAACACCAGGGCAAACCAATCCCACACAGGCAGAAGACAAACAGACATGAGAAATGAGAAAACCAGTCATCTAAAACAAAAATGTCAATAATAAACAATAAATGTCAATAATAAACAATAAATGTCAATAATAAACAATAAATGTCAGTACGGCATCGCCTCCTCCCCGAAGTATGTATCTCATTTAAATTAGAATGGATGAACTGCTAGTTAATCAGAAAATCTTTTTGTATGTATTGTTTCTTTTGTGTATTAATGTTTTACTGTATTGTACGGAAGAGGATTAGGGCCACATAAAACATTTTTTTTTGTGAGGATTTGAAAAAAAAACATTTTTTTGGGAGAAAAAAGTCAGAATTCTGAGAAAAAAGTCAGAATTCTGACTTTTTTTTCAAATCCTCACAAAAACAAAATGTATGTGGCCCTAATCCTCTTCCGTAGTATTGATATATCTTTTTTCCTACAGTTAATGTATTTTTTACGTTTGATTTCATTCCATGTGTATTTTATGATTTATATATATACATATATTCTCATGTGTAATGCCTGTTCACGTGTTCTGTGACCAAAAGAAAAATCCAAATTTGGAACTAATAAAGTAATGTTTATTATATATATTATATGAGACTTGTCTAGGGACACCTACCTCGAGAAGTTAGAAATGTGTTTTTAGGGTCTGTAATACTTTTGGTTGATTTTCAAATTCCCTTACTGTAATGTCAGTGTTTTGTTCACTTTTGATTTTTAAATATTATCTTTTAGATTTTCGTTTCTGGACTTTGCATCAATCTTGTATTTTTTGGATTTGTGTGATTCAATATAAAAAAAAATCCGTACATTTTTTTCTGTAGAAACTCTGTTACCAACTTAACAACAGCCAACTTTGAGCCCAGTCTGGATTACTGTGTGGTGAAGGTTCCCCGCTGGGACCTCAGCAAGTTCCTCAGGGTTTCCACCACGATCGGCAGCTCCATGAAGAGTGTTGGTAAGAGACACTGAATCTTTATTAATTATAGTATGCTTTGGTGCTTGGGAAAAGGAACCTTGGTCTTCTAATTCTGTAAAAAAATATTCTGTAAGTAGATCCTCATCGGTCTTTTTCTCCACAGGTGAGGTGATGGCTATCGGCCGCAGCTTTGAGGAGGCCTTCCAGAAAGCTCTGAGGATGGTGGACGAGAACTGTGTCGGCTTTGACCACACCATCAAACCCGTCTCTGAAGAGGTAAGAAAGAAAATAATAAGACTTGATAAGTCACGTACTGCTTGTTGACAACTGTTCCCTCTTTGACTTGTTAAGCCCAGTTATCAACACTGTCATATACAAACAAATAATCATGCGGGAAAAGGCCTGTAAAAATGACAAGTCACTGGTCAGTCGATGGAGGTGGTGCAGTTGCACAATGACGTTTCAAACTGGGCCGACAGATGGTGCTAAAGGGCTACTGAGCCAGTATACTGTCAGGTAGATAATATTCTGTTGATTGAAGCCTTACTGGGTCATTGTTTACAGAGGCATACATGTTAAATTACAATGTCTTGCTATTTCAGTAGGTCATGTCTTGAATAAATGGTAAGACATGGCTGATCTCATAGCTGAGATATAACCAACAAAATAAAAGTTGTAGTTCAAAAGTCAAAGTCAACTTTATTGTCAATCTTTCAGTTTGTGTGTAGAGACGGAGAGATCGAAATACCGTTTCCCACAATCCCAAATACAAACATATCAACTTATATAAACACAATCATACATATGCACACATTAAGACCTTAATAAAAGCACAACAATCAATAGATACAAAATAACAGTCACTTCAATATCTTTGGGAAATGTACATTAGTGCAAGACTGTCCATAGCAGCGGGAAAAGTGTCTGGTGCTGGATCTGAGTGTCTGAGTGTGTGGCGTGTTCAAGTCCAGTGGGGATGGAGGGGAGGTTAATCGATCAATTAAGATACCTGATCATGCCTTGTTTCTGCCCCTCTTTTTCTCCAGGAGTTGCAGACTCCCACAGACAAGCGTATCTTCGTTCTGGCGTCTGCGCTCAGAGCCAATTACACGGTGGATCAGCTGTACGACCTCACCAAGATCGACCGCTGGTTCCTGCACAAGATGAAGAACATCACCGACCACGAGAAGCTGCTGGAGACATACAACCAGGTAACCATAAACCATACCATACGATAGCGCTTTAATAGTCACCTGACTTTTCAAAAGTGTTTGAAAGGCGGGGAAAGTGTTGTAAATAGAGACGGAGTACCCAGAGAGCAGGCTGCAGCAGATCAAGTCTGAAATGTGGCTTGCATCCCAGCAGCTCCATGTGTAACATCAACAGACACAATACGTGAACAACAAACATTTAACATAACAGCACGATCATGTTGTTGGATATGAGGAGCATCTCGACTGTCTGTAGTCTTTGTGTTTTTGTTGACGTTGTTGCTCCCTTCAGGACGAGACTGCCATGCCTTCAGAGGTGATGAGGAAGGCCAAGCAGCTGGGATTCTCCGATAAACAGATAGCACAGGCGGTGCAGAGGTGAGAGGGAAACGAGATGTGATATCTCTCAGGCTGCAGCTGTGATGAGGGTTGATGCAACACAAGTGAAGCAATGTGTCCATGTCAACAAACAACATTTCAGTTTGTTGGTTTGTATCCGTGTACCTGCACATTGGAAATGACCTCATAGCTGAATTTGGCATAATCATCTTTTTTTTTTAAATTATGGTCCTTATAACAATTAAATTATAATAAAATAATAATACAAAATAATTCCATATAATTAAATGCAAATAAAAAACAATTGAATAATAAAAAAAGAATTACATTATAATTATAATAATTGAAACAAATGTATTAAATAATAATAATCTATTAAATATATATATAATAATAAAAATGTTGTATTTTTAATTTAATTTCTCAAAGAATATAAAATGTTCCTTTTGAATATAAGCCCCTTACACTTTAACGTATTTATTTATTTTACCTACAATGTCCATAATATGCAGTCTTACATAATATTTAGCATATTTTTCCTTGTTTTTACATGAAATCTCCGGTTTATTCTCCGTTTTCAAACCAAAGTGTATTCTTACATTTGTTTAATCTTTCTTTTTGTAATTACCCTTATATATTCCCACACATCCTTACTGCCACTCTCCGCCCTACAGCACGGAGCTGGTGGTGAGGAAGCTGCGTCACGATTGGTCGATCCTGCCCGTAGTGAAGCAGATCGACACGGTGGCGGCAGAATGGCCCGCCTTCACGAACTACCTTTACCTGACGTACCACGGCACGGAGGACGACCTGGGCTTCGTGGACCAGCACGTGATGGTGATCGGATCGGGGGTTTACCGCATCGGCAGCAGCGTGGAGTTCGACTGGTGTGCCGTCGGCTGCATCACTGAGCTCAGGAAGGTGAGGATCACGGGATCAATTAAAATGCAATTATTGTAATATTAATCTTTTTTAATCTCAATCTGATAAATGTCTTTGGACATTTTTGGACTGAAATGGAAGTAAGGGGAAATGTTTGTGTTGATTATCGGTTGATTTGGTGACTTGATTTTTGTCTGATTTGAAAACATTTTGAAACCAATTAAAGCCTTTCATTATAGATCACTAATTATTCTATATATTTGTATTTAGCCGAAGAAGATTATACATACAACATAGTGCTGTGTCGATGCTCAATTAAATGTATATGAAATCATTTGTAAAGTTATAAAAACTCACATCAATAAAACGGATGAAGAAACACAGGTATAGATTATATTGGAGAATTGAACAGTATTGAAAACAAGCAAATACAAACAATTAAATAATACATTATTAAATTACATAAAAAATACATATAAACAAACAAAAAAAGTGTATTCTAAATATATGCAGAATATATCTAAATGTAAGAATTGGACCATCATTTAAAATAGTTAAATATAATTTATTACATTTGAAATGATTTAATTGTAAAAAAAAAACATCTGGAATTGTAATAAAAACCGGATTAAATGAGTTGAACTATAATAAGACATTTATTTAATTTTTAATACAGTTACATAAATTATATATGTTCTACTCTTAGCGGTTAACATTTTATTATTGTATTAACATGTCTCCCATTAATCACAGATGGGTTATAAGACCATCATGGTGAACTACAACCCGGAGACGGTCAGCACGGACTACGACATGTGTGACCGCCTCTACTTCGATGAGATCTCCTTTGAGGTAAGATACGTCAAAACAACATCTATAAGGCCTGTGTCTAAATATATATCATTTGTGTTTTACGACCGCTGTATTGTTTGAGTTTATCTGTTGTAACTTTGTTCATGCTGCTCTCTTGGCCAGGTCGCTCTTGAAAATACATTTTAATCTCAATGAGACTTTTTACCTGGTTAAATAAAGGATATATATATGTATGTATATATATATCCACAAGTTAAATACTATCAAGAGAGGCAACATATATTAAACAGAAATTCACTTTACTCCTCTTGCCACAAATACTAAGACTTTGTGTGATTTTAAAAACTGTTGAATTTGACTTGATATTAATCATATAAGAAAATGGTCAAGCTTGAGTTACACTGAATTTATTTATTTATTCACTTTCTTTAAAGGTCACCTATTATGCAAAATCCACTTCTTCATGTCTCTTCTACAGCAACATGTGTCCCCTCTTCTACATCAACATGTGTCCCCTCTTCTTCATGTCTCTTCTACATCAACATGTGTCCCCTCTTCTTCATGTCTCTTTTACATCAACATGTGTCCCCTCTTCTTCATGTCTCTTCTACATCAACATGTGTCCCCTCTTCTACATGTCTCTTCTACATCAACATGTGTCCCCTCTTCTTCACGTCTCTTCTACATCAACATGTGTCCCCTCTTCTTCATGTCTCTTCTACATCAACATGTGTCCCCTCTTCTTCATGTCTCTTCTACATCAACATGTGTCCCCTCTTCTTCATGTCTCTTCTACATCAACATGTGTCCCCTCTTCTCCATGTCTCTTCTACATCAACATGTGTCCCCTCTTCTCCATGTCTCTTCTACATCAACATGTGTCCCCCTCTTCTCCATGTCTCTTCTACATCAACATGTGTCCCCTCTTCTTCATGTCTCTTCTACATCAACATGTGTCCCCTCTTCTTCATGTCTCTTCTACATCAACATGTGTCCCCCTCTTCTTCATGTCTCTTCTACATCAACATGCGTCCCCTCTTCTCCATGTCTCTTCTACATCAACATGTGTCCCCTCTTCTTCATGTCTCTTCTACATCAACATGTGTCCCCTCTTCTTCATGTCTCTTCTACATCAACATGTGTCCCCTCTTCTTCATGTCTCTTCTACATCAACATGCGTCCCCTCTTCTCCATGTCTCTTCTACATCAACATGTGTCCCCTCTTCTTCATGTCTCTTCCACATCAACATGTGTCCCCTCTTCTTCATGTCTTTTCTACATCAACATGTGTCCCCTCTTCTTCATGTCTCTTCTACATCAACATGTGTCCCCTCTTCTTCATGTCTCTTCTACATCAACGTGTGTCCCCTCTTCTTCATGTCTCTTCTACATCAACATCTCTTCTTCATGTCTCTTCTACATCAACATGTGTCCCCTCTTCTTCATGTCTCTTCTTCATGTCTCTTCTACATCAACATGTGTCCCCTCTTCTTCATGTCTCTTCTACATCAACATGTGTCCCCTCTTCTTCATGTCTCTTCTACATCAACATGTGTCCCCTCTGTGGAAAGAGACTCTGAAAGTTTCAGGAACAAAGATTCTCTCTCTTTTTGATCCATTTCTATAAAAACCTGTCTGAAAATGAGCTGATCAGATTTTGGCCACTTTATGATGTCATAACAATGTTTTGTCTTGTGTAACCATTAGCCAATCAGCAGCCAGGGTAACCCCCCCCCACCTTATCACCTGAATCTCCTCTAGAGCACCATTTGTGTTCTTTGTAACCAAATGTCTCTCAGAGGGGCGTGGGGAGGGGCTCCTTATTTTCATCTAAAGTAACAGACAGAGAATCAGCACTTTGGAAACAGGGCTGAAACAGAGGGGATTATGGGTAATGCTGCAATGATCTGTTTTGGTGTTTCAGCCAATCAGAGACAGGTTCTGTATATATCTGAGAGCTGTGATATGTTGATGAAAAACAGTATATTAGGGGACCTTTAATGAGTATCCTCTCCATATCTCAGGTGGTGATGGATATCTATGAGCGGGAGAACCCAGAGGGGGTGATCCTCTCAATGGGGGGCCAGCTGCCCAACAACATCGCCATGTCTCTGCACCGTCAGCAGTGCCGCATCCTGGGAACGTCGCCGGAGTTCATCGACAGCGCGGAGAACCGGTTCAAGTTCTCCAGGATGCTCGACACCATCGGGATCAGCCAGCCGCTGTGGAAGGAGCTCTCCGACAACGAGGTACGACACTTTGGATTCGTGGGAGAATGTCTTTTTTAAAACAATATTTTTATTTGAAGTTTTCAAATATAACGAACATTACACATACATCAAACGGTCAGTCTAGGTCAATAAGCATGTCAATAAACACAGGTCAGTATACAGATGATACAGGGATAACAAAGACATGGAACTCCGAATGTCTTTTAATTGTTTTAATCTTTTATGGAAGTTTTTTAATGAAGCTTTTGATGTCCTGTGTGCATGATGTGACCTTTTGGAGGGTATACATAATGTTTGGAGTGTTTCTCTGCATACCCTATAGATGAGAGTAACACATGCGTCACTTCCAGGCGTTCTTACGGCCCCGCCCACTTTTGGGAGAAAACAATCGCTGTCATTTGAATGGTGGTAAATACAGATTCTGAAATGTTCGGCAATCACATAAGAAATGAAGAAAAGCGCCCAATTATGATGATCGGAAAGTATTATACAAACTATTAAAACATGTCATTGGACATCGATGACCTGCGTCGATTTATAGTTTAATTTAAATCAATAAGGAAATGATGTCCGGTCAATCTGTTGGAGGAGGAGTGGCAGGAAGCAATCTGGCACTGAAGCTGCGATTTCTGAATCAGATAGTTTCTTTTACCGTCCTTATTTCTGTAGTGGAAGTAAAGAAACCGTAACTGGGGATTCATTTGTTGTTGAATGTGCAATTTGATTTCCCCCCAAAAGTGGGCAGGGCCAGGAAGTGACGTAGGCGTTTCTCTCATCTATATAAAATAGAGGAAGTCTTTAATAATACACATTTTTTCCCCACTTTCTTCCATTTCTCAGTCTGCCATGAAGTTTTGTGAGACGGTGGGTTATCCCTGTCTGGTTCGTCCGTCCTACGTTCTGAGCGGAGCGGCCATGAACGTAGCCTACACTGACGCAGACCTCGAGAAATACCTGACCAACGCCATCGCTGTGTCCAAAGAATACCCCGTCGTCATCTCCAAATTCATTCAGGAGGCCAAGGTGAGAAAAAAACCCTCTTTAAAGGGGACCTATCGTGCAAAATGCACTTTGTGATGTCTTTTATACATCAATGTGTCCCCGGTGTGTCAGGGAACTCACGCAGCGTCAGAAAATAAAACCCTCTCTTTTCCTCCGTACCCAAATCTCTAAAAACGGGGAACAACGGAGCTGATCCAGATTTGCGTCCGATATGACGTAATATCTGAAATGTGGACCCACGGCCCAATCAGAAACGTTGCTATCAGAAACATGCCTGATGTGTTTTGGACGTAATATGGTCTTTGTTTACATTAGCATCGCTAACACTCAGAGCTAACCTGTACTGGAGAGCATGTGTGTGAAGAAGCAGGAAGTAAAAAGGAACTCACCTTGTGGTATAACCAGCAAGAGAGAAAGCCTTTGAGCTCCAAACTGTTTCAGAGAGAATCCTTGATGTGGTTTGGAACAGGATGGCATTTAATCACGGCAGTGTTTAACTGACAATCTGCCGGTAGAATCAGCACTTTTGAAACAGGAAGTGAAATAGAGGGATATGAGGCATGGCTGGAATGGGTGATCTGTTTGGTATTTGGAGCAAAACACTTCATAGACATGTTTTTTATATATTTGTATTTATCTGAGACTCATAATATATGCCTAAACATAGCATGATAGGAAACCTTTAAGTAAATGTTGAGCTCTTAAGATGTCAGAACGTGTCCCCAGGTTTCTGTAACATTTGTTAATCTTCCAGGAGATCGACGTGGACGCAGTAGCGTGTGACGGCGTAGTGATCGCCATCGCAGTGTCTGAACACGTGGAGAACGCAGGAGTTCACTCTGGTGACGCCACTCTGGTGACTCCAGCTCAGGACATCAACCAGAAGACCATGGAGAGGATCAAGATGATCGTGCACGCCATCGGCCAGGAGCTGCAGGTCACCGGACCCTTCAACCTGCAGCTGATCGCCAAGGTGAGCAGCAGGAAGTCATGACATTCTTATGTTGATCAGACAGATACATATGTGTATTTAAGACGCATAGAAAAGACATTTGGTGCATTGATAGGAACCACAGTTACTAATGTTCAACACTTCAAAGTAGGGATGCACCGAATATTCGGCCACCGAAAATTATCGGCCGAAAATGGTTAAAAAGGCCCTTTCGGCACCGAAAAAATATCACCGAATGTCAGAACAGGCTTACGTTGGTAACCTAACGTGTTGTTGTGATGACGTAATAAAGACGCGGCGACCATGCTCGCGGCTGGCTCACAGGGGGGGGGAACATTGACCTTTGTCATCGAGATTGCCCTGAGCCTTTAACAAATCGTATTAAATAATCTGATGACAGAACTGTAAACAGAATAGCTGAAATGTTAACAAACTAAATAACTCAGTTTCCTCTAATCATTAACCCATGTTTGTATCATGGAGTTAACTCCGTGTGTTGCTGCTAGCATACATAACACCTGACGTGGAAACGTTACTCGTGGATGGGGCTACAGAGCTGCTAGAAAGACGGTCGAACCCGGTACATTCCTCCGTCTGCATGCGGTGCACTTTTGCTAAATGTTTAGACAAATTGCTCGTGCTTACATGCTAAACTCTTATTGCACTTATGGTAACAAGTATTCTCCACATCGAGACGGGTAAAGTTTAACCACACCTCGGAGCGCGTTCTCTCCGCCATCTCCGCAGTGTGCTCCGCTGCATGTAGCAGCTGCGTGTGTGTAAACTGCCCCGCCCCCTCGCACACAGACGGGAGAGAGAGATCTCGTCTGATCGAAAATACATCATAGACGCATTTGTTGTCTTTGCATATTAGAAACGAGTTGGCGACACTAAGACTGCGATATAATGTTTTTTAGCAATAATACATGACATATATAAATGTACTGTATGCATTCAAAAGTGCTGAATAAATGTTTTATGGACCCATAATAGTGATTATTATTTAAGTTAAGTTTTGCCATAATCATGTCTATTTCCATAATCAGGTAGCTGAACAACATTGGTAAAAAATGTATACATTATATATATATATATTTCTATTAATCATTTTCGGCCTTTCGGCATTCGGTTTTCGGCCAACTGTTTCCTATTTTCGGTATCGGTTTCGGCCAAGAATTTCCCATTCGGTGCACCCCTATTCAAAGCTACTAGTGTTCAGCGCAGTCTCTACTATTGTTCATCAGTTGACCAGCCACACGTAGTTGATCTTCACTTGAAGGCGTACAAAAAACAGGCCGTTTGTCCTGAAATGTGGAGTTTCAACACTCACTTGCTCATCTTTTGGGGAGGAGCATACAGCTACAGACAGTACAGTTAACTGAGCAAAAGCAACATAATTGTGTCAATTATTGAAATGGTCTTGGCTTAATCTCAGACCACTGAATCGCCATTAAGAGACAGAGAAAAATATCCTTTTTAGAGATGGTTTTAAGTCAATTTATAGAAATTAGAACAGGTAAATCTTTACAAACAATGAAAGGATTAAATTCCAGCTAACGTGAAATGTTTATCACACTGCATCACACACTCCCTCTGATACCAGGCTTTCATTTAAAGTGTTAATTAAGAAAGCAGACGAGGTCATTGTATCGAGGTTTGTATTCTCTAATATCCTGCCGTTTTCTTTCTCTTCTCCCAGGATGACCAGCTGAAGGTGATCGAGTGTAACGTCCGAGTCTCACGCTCCTTCCCCTTCGTCTCCAAAACTCTCGGCGTAGACCTTGTTGCCCTGGCAACGCAGGCCATCGTGGGGCAGGAAGTGGAGCCAATTGGGCTGATGAGAGGGAAAGGGATAGTGGGAGTGAAGGTAAATAAGTCACTTGATTTTTACTTAAAGGTCACCTATTATGCAAAGTCCACTTCTTCATGTCTCTTCTACATCAACATGTGTCCCCTCTTCTTCATGTCTCTTCTACATCAACATGTGTCCCCTCTTCTTCATGTGTCTTCTACATCAACATGTGTCCCCTCTTCTTCATGTCTCTTCTACATCAACATGTGTCCCCTCTTCTTCATGTCTCTTCTCCATCAACATGTGTCCCCTCTTCTTCATGTCTCTTCTACATCAACATGTGTCCCCTCTTCTTCATGTCTCTTCTACATCAACATGTGTCCCCTCTTCTTCATGTCTCTTCTACATCAACATGTGTCCCCTCTTCTTCATGTCTCTTCTACATCAACATGTGTCCCCTCTTCTTCATGTCTCTTCTACATCAACATGTGTCCCCTCTTCTTCATGTCTCTTCTACATCAACATGTGTCCCCTCTTCTTCATGTCTCTTCTACATCAACATGTGTCCCCTCTTCTTCATGTCTCTTCTCCATCAACATGTGTCCCCTCTTCTTCATGTCTCTTCTACATCAACATGTGTCCCCTCTTCTTCATGTCTCTTCTACATCAACATGTGTCCCCTCTTCTTCATGTCTCTTCTACATCAACATGTGTCCCCTCTTCTTCATGTCTCTTCTCCATCAACATGTGTCCCCTCTGTGGAAAGAGACTCTGAAAGTTTCAGGAACAAAGATTCTCTCTCTTTTTGATCCATTTCTATAAAAACCTGTCTGAAAATGAGCTGATCAGATTTTGGCCACTTTGTGATGTCATAACGATGTTTTGTCTTGTGTATCCATTAGCCAATCAGCAACCCCCCCCCCCCCCTTATCACCTGAATCTCCTCCTAGAGCCCCATTGAGTTCTTTGTAACCAAATGTCTCTCAGAGGGGCGTGGGGAGGGGCTCCTTATTTTCATCTAAAGTAACAGACAGAGAATCAGCACTTTGGAAACAGGGCTGAAACAGAGGGGATTATGGGTAATGCTACAATGATCCGTTTGGTGTTTCAGCCAATCAGAGACAGGCTCTGGATATATCTGAGACCTGTGATATATTGATGGAAAACAGTTTAATAGGGGACCTTTAAATCAGCGATAACGTCCTTTTCACCTCACTGTGTGTCTTGTATATCCTCTTAAATATATGTATAACGTGTCCTCCAGGTTCCCCAGTTCTCCTTCTCTCGCCTGGCCGGAGCAGACGTGGTGCTCGGGGTGGAGATGACCAGCACCGGAGAGGTGGCCTGTTTTGGGGAGAACAGATACGAAGCTTACCTGAAAGCCATGCTCTCCACAGGCTTCATAATCCCCAAGAAGAACATCCTGCTCTCCATCGGCAGCTATAAGGTACCGATTCAAATTCAAAGGTTCAAAGGTTTTATTGTCATACGCTCAAAGCTACAGTGTAGAAATGGCAATGAAATTCTTCTGACCTGAGCTCCTCCAACAATGCAACATATAATAAAATAAAAAATAGTGCAAAAAGTCTATATGCATATCAATAGAATCTGATATGTACAAGAACAGAATATGTTTATTGCGGTGATAACTATTTCTATATATCAGTACATTGCAAGATGACAAACGGGAATGTTTAACAGACTTACTGACTCTCTCTACCTAATTGATCTCAGCCAAATGTTTGTTATTTGGTGAATACGGTCTGACACAATCCATCTGACACAGCTGGCAGTCTGAGTGATGCCTTAGTGGAGCGATGTTCAGACTGAGGCTTATTACAGCACATGTGCAGTCTTGCATGGCGATTAGCAGATGGTGCTCGAGGCCACCAAGCCATGTGGAAATAAGTTGTAGCTTTTCCCCCCAAAACAAATCTGTCACATGGCGCCGAGTGCATGATAAAAATAGTTTGGAACCAGAAATGGAGAATTCAAAGTAACCATAACAGCCCCAATACAATTAAAGTACTATATGTATTTTAACGGGTATTTTGTATTTGATCCACAGTAGCTGAAATGATTCTTAAGCTCCAAGTACACATTTTTACACTAGATATAGTAAATGAAACAATATTATCATTACACCTAACGCATTAAAATGTCATAAAACCGAACATTTGGTAATGAAATATAAAATGATTGACACTAAAGCATATAGAAAATTCTAAATCTCATGTAGTTGTCTCGTCTTTTCTGCAAATAACATATGAACTAAAAAGCCTGACATATATTGAACTATAGCTCGATACACAACTGTATATTTAGATGTCTTACTATGAAACAGTAATGGGACTGTTCAGAAAGCAATTAAGGGATTTGTACATATCTATCTGCATTTCTTTGTGGTTACTCGCCATGTCAAATATACAGGAGGCTCAATCCGTATCCAATGAGACAACTTGAACCCTTTCTAGTGCTGATGAGATTTGAATAATTAAGAAGGATTGTATTATCCAAACCTGTGCATTAACCCACATCTTCCATTGAAGATAACATCATACATGTTGTACATCATTATTTGACTGTGTGCGTTACAGTACAAGAGTGAGCTGCTGCCCACGGTGCAGGCTCTGGAGTCGATGGGCTACGACCTGTACGCCAGCCTGGGCACCGCTGACTTCTACACAGAGCATGGAGTCAAGGTAACTGAACAGATGTTGTATACTTTAGATATTAAACCACTTAATTGCAGAAAAGTAAGCCGGGTAATTAAGATTTATATGATAGAGAAATGTATGCAAATTCACGTTGACTAGAAACTGGAGGAAAAGTCTGGATCTGAAGTGTAACACGCTTTTCCATTTTGCATCTGCTTTGCCCAACAGCAAGTGCATGTTCACAAATATAATATTTTGTGACTGACCTTAAGCATAATGTATTTCTCCTTTCTAGATGGTGTGTAAAAATACAAAAGAATCCTGACTACTGATTGTCAGTATTTTACTACTAATACACTTCATCCTTGTAATTGAATGTAAACTCTATTGCCTGTAGGAGATTATTAAAGAGTGTCTTCCTTATCTGAATACAGAAAGATGTATCCAGTCAATGTTCTACTTTTGAAGCTTCGGCGGAAGCCAATCAAATCATATGCCAGTACAAGCTCTAGCCAATCAAACCGCTGCTTGTGTGTCCGGGGCGGGAGATTCATGTGATTGGTTGTTGGTCGAGTTTCAGACACGCTCACCGGCAAGCTTCGCTGCGTTTTAATAATAAATTATATTTCTATATCGCTTTTCTTGAACCCAAAGGCAAGGCAAGTTTATTTATATAGCACTTTTCAACACAAGGCAATTCAAAGTGCTTTCCAAAAAACGAAAGACATTCAGAAAATGGCATTTAAAATCAGTCATTAAAAAGAAAAGATAATAAAATAAACATTAAAAGAAAAAGTAAATGGATAAAAGTTACAGTGCTGTCTAAGATATGAATAGTTCAATTAAAAGCAGCGACAAAAAGAAAAGTCTTCAGCCTGGATGTAAAAGTATTCAGAGTTGCAGCGGACCTGCAGGTTTCTGGGAGTTTGTTCCAGATATTTGGAGCATAATAACTGAAGTAGTAGTATTCGTTTATTAGTCCCCAAGGGGA
This sequence comes from Gymnodraco acuticeps, assembly GCF_902827175.1. Taxonomy (NCBI): domain Eukaryota; kingdom Metazoa; phylum Chordata; class Actinopteri; order Perciformes; family Bathydraconidae; genus Gymnodraco; species Gymnodraco acuticeps. The sequence continues at coordinate 351,924 of NW_022991948.1, read as the reverse complement.
AAATGGGTTGCAGCACATCACAGAGGCATTTAAAAAAGTTAAGACAATACATCACTGACAACAACATAGACACAGATAAAAACAAACAGACATAAGAAAACCAGATATCGGCAGACATGACGAGGCGCCTATAGGCCCTCATTTGCGAAATAGGGGCCAGACCAGCTGGGTAAGCAGTGCGTCCTAGCCATCATTTGTTCAGGAGTTTGATGGCTTGTGGGACGAAAGACAGCCTAGATCTGTTCTTTTTGAAATAAGGGGCACGATATCTCCGCCCGGATGGCAACAGTTCAAAGTAAGAGGCAAGAGGGTGCCTCAGGTCACTCGCAATATTGTGTGCCAGTTTTAAAACTCTGTCCTTATATAAGCATTCTATATTAGCCAATGAGATTCCTGTCAATTTACTGGACAATGTAAATTGTAAACGCAATGTAAACGCTGCTTCTCCATGTTTAGTTCTGACTCTGGGGACAGAAAGCTGACCAGTCCCTGAAGACCTGAGAGATCTGGATGGTTCATAATTTAGCAGGAGGTCAGAAATGTATTTTGGGCCTGAACCATTCAGTGCTTTATAAACCAGCAGCAGTATTTTGAAATCTATTCTTTGACAAAGCCGCTTGTTGCCTGAGTTATGAGTCTCAGAGGTTAAGTCAGATAACACTTAAAGAAAACTTCATATCATATCAGAAGTGCTAAATAACATGCATCAACTACCCGGTGTATATATGGGTCAGGTAACACATAATTAGCAGTTATATATATTGACCAATCGTAATATCAAACCAGGGCTCTCGACTAACTTGTTTCCCCATCCTCCCGGAACCATCCCGAAATACAATCTAAGCCGTCCCGAAATGAATGTGGACCGTTCCGAATTTAAAATGTTAGTTTTTCTACATTATCATTAGTTAAAATCATTCAAAGTGACCTTTAACATAAATAAAACATCATACAAATCATTAGATGATAATAATAAGAAACGGAGTTGGTGAAACTAAAACTGTGATGTAATGTGTATGTAGCAATAATACATATGACATATATTTTTTAAATGTCTCCAGTACCGATAAAAAGTCCGATAACGTCGGAGCTTAACGTTACCACTGTCTTTAATAATTCCGGCCCGGGGCTCGTTTAATACCGGGGCTCGGTACCCATCCCTACATGGGGAGAGGCAGCATATTGCTAAGGACTAAATACGATGGAGGGTTCTCTTCTCAGCCTTATTACCCATAGGGGATGAAGAGGAGTCAGTAAATAAAGAGGCCGGCGCTCCAGGGTCTGGTTCTGCTGTGCGTTTTTGTGATGTAATGGTAAAACATTTCAGAATTCCTCCACGGGATGCCATTGTACATCACTCAACCCGCGAAATACACACACTCAGTAGGCTACATAGCTAGACCCGAGAATTTGCGGGCCAGGAATTCGCGGGCACAGCTGTAGCTACGTGTGTATGTATTTCGCGGGTTTCTAAATGTTTTGTGCGTGTGTGTTTATGTTGACAAGGAGGTTTAATAACTGTGTGCTACACAAAACGTGCAGTCGGTTTCATTTTCATCGCCGTTTGTAGTAGAGTTAGCAGGGTATTTTTATTTTAACTCTCGTCCCAAATTCGTCCCAAAATTATTTTCTATCCTCCCCGACACTATTTTTTTTGGCCCCGGGACGACGGGACGTCCTTAAGCTCGAGCCCTGATCAAACCATAACTTAATTAGCAGGTATCACAAAACATCAACCATATATTGTTTCCCTGCTTTCCCTGCATGTGTGAATATATAACTGTGTGTATTTGTATGTGCGTGTGTGCTCAAAAAACCCAACTGTGTATTTGTATGTACTTTTACAAGTGGAAAACTGAATGTCCCCCAATCTGCAGGTGAAAGCGGTGGACTGGCCGTTTGAGGAGGAGGAGAGCGACTGCCCCAACAAAGAAAAGCAGCGCAGCATCATGAACTACCTGGAGGAGAACCACTTCGACCTGGTGATCAACCTGTCGGGGAGGATCAGTGGAGGCCGCCGGCTCTCCTCCTTCGTCACCAAGGGTTACCGGACCAGGCGCATGGCCATCGACTACTCTGTGCCGCTCATCATCGACATCAAGTGCACCAAGCTCTTTGTGCAGGTATTATATAATGATTTGATAACTGTTAGAAAAATATCAATTCTGAATTTGTCTAAAAATTCTGAACTTTGCCAAAATCTCAAAATCCTGAGTTTTTCTCAAAATGACTTTTTCTAAATACTAAAAAAAATTCTCTAAATTATGATTTTTTTCTCAAAATCCTGACTTTTCGCACAAATTATGACTTTTTCTAAATACTAATTTTTTTTCCTCAAAATTATGAACTTTCCCAAAATTAGTCAAAATTATGACTTTCTCAAAATTATGACTTTTTCTCATAAATTCTGACTTTTTCTAAATACTTCATTTTTTTCTCAAAATTATGACTTTTTCTCAAAATTATGACTTTTTCTAATTACTAATTTTTTTTCCTCAAAATCCTGACTTTTCGCACAAATTATGACTTTTTCTAAATACTTAATATTTTTCTCAAAATTATGAACTTTCCCAAAATTAGTCAAAATTATGACTTTTTCTCAAAATTATGACTTTTTCTAAATACTTAAAAATGTTAATAATCTCCCTGGTCCCCGGCTTGAGCTTCAATCTCAGGATCCATGTATGTGTGATCCTCTCCAGAATGGAAGTAGTCATCACATACAGAGCATCAACTAGTTCCTGAACAGTGTCCTTCACATGCTGATATCCAAGAGAGGGAGTTACACAGTCACAAGATGGAGGAATAGAAAGCAGTATTCAATGTTTACTTCAGATTAGCTCCACATCAGAAATGAGCATGCTTGATGTCTATCTCCATAGAGGCTGAATCATCATGTTAATCACATAGCTATCATATGCCTCAAACAGTCCTGATGCTCTTCTAGGTAATCACACATCCTGTCATGTTCACAGCTACAGCTGGGATACCTTTGTATCATGTGGCTCTCATGTTGGAAGAGGACATTCAGAATGTTCCCAACATCATCTCTTAGTGCTGCAGAATAGAGCTGCATGATTTGGATCTGTACCAAACAAGGATTTGAGAAGTGATACAATTTGACTTTACTACTCCATTCAGATACTTTCACATAGTTTCCTTTACTAAATATTTGTTATAGCTGCAATTTGGATATTGCACTAGTCTATATTGCGTCTTTCGATCAAATGTGCAGCCCTTCTGAAACAGCTTTGAAAGACAACATGATTAATATGAATGTGTGTTTTTCAGGCTCTTCATCGGGTTGGTCCCACTCCACCAGTGAAAACTCACATCGACAGCATGAGCTCACAGACGCTGGTCCGTCTGCCGGGTGAGTCTCTGCAACAGGCACAAAATCAATCTTGATTTCATTTGAATGATTGTGGCTAATTTGAGACATTTGGATCGTTTGTCTGCAGCTGCAAAATGGAGATTTTTTAAAGATATTACAAAAATGGCGAAGTCCCGCCCATCTACCTCCGCCCCATGGGACCTTATTTCGGAAAAAGTATGCATTGAAGTCAATGTAGAGAGAAAGATTATCTCTCGATCCCGTTTGAATTGTGCCATGAATTACACATATGATGTTTGTCAATCTTACAAAAATAATTTCCATGTCAAAAAAGTCACAGTTTGTCGTAAAACTGTTGAAATATAAGACTGAAAAATACGCAACTAGAAAGACTACAAATCCCAGAGTCCCGGTCCCGCATGCTGGCTCTCACGGACTGACTAACTCCCCTTGTGTGTATGTACAGCTCTCAACGTGCCCAGACTTGGAGTGATTTTCTCCTCTTTTAATACTTTCCGCCTCATTCTGAGAGAAAGAAGTGAAATGTTTCAACGAGACGGCCGTCTTGGTGTGTGGTGCGAGACGGGAGATGTAGTTCATTGAGCGGTTTCACACAAAGAAAGTGTTACTTCACAGTTTTACAACACATTTAAATTTGTTTGTCTTGCAAAATTATCTTTTAAATTGACAAACATCATATGTGTAATTCGTGGCACAATTCAAACGGGATCGAAAGATAATCTTCTCTCTCCATTGACTTCAATACAGACTTTTTCAGAAATAAGGTCCCATGGAGGAAAGGGAGGGACTTCGCCTCTCTATAGGTCTTTTAATCTTTCCTTAATTGCCCTGCGAGGTTCAAAAAAGGTCTAAATCTAAAAGCACAATTGTCAAGCTTTTAAGGGACAATGATTAACTTATTTTGTCAAATGAACAGTAGCCTATCCATACAATTAGTTATACAAATATATCCATTCAAATATTTTATAAGGTGTTGCAGTAGTACAATTTCTCGTCTTAATTCTTTCCATACGGAAGAATATAGAGAAAATTCGAATCCCTCAATGTGTTCATATCTACTCAGAAATACCCAGTATCTGTTTTCACCTTTTCCTAGTTCTAGAAGCTCTGTTGGAGCGATGCATACAGGGATATAAATAAATACTTGTGAACAATCCGAAAGGTTCAAATCTCTCCTGCTTGTCGTTGATTCTCAGGTCTGATCGATGTGCACGTCCACCTGCGGGAGCCCGGGGCCGAACACAAGGAGGACTTCTCCTCCGGTACGGCTGCTGCTCTGGCAGGAGGCGTCACCATGGTGTGTGCCATGCCCAACACCTCCCCCGCCATCACCGACGCCAACACTCTGGCCCTCGTACAGAAGGTAAGACCACGTTCAAAATGATCCAAGACCCCCTGTGGTGTGAAGCACAAGGGTACGCAACAACTAGGAGGTTGAAAAATGTGGATTTTAATAACCCAAAATATATATATACAGTTTTTAGGATTAAAATTAATTTAGATGAAAAAATGTTCATTAGGTTTCATATAAACAGATCTTGTTGACAATCACTAAAGTAAACAAGGTTGCGTGCACTCAACTTAGAAAAGTAAAGTAAAAAATGTGTGCATGGATGATTTTAATTAAAAAAACAGCACAACCTGAAGGATGTGTGGTTGGTGAGGCTTCTAGTTACAGCCTTCACAGCATGCATTTAATCAAAGTTGGCTGAAGTCTTGTGTTCCATGATAACTTATATTCCACACTATCTTGCATTTTGCTGTAACTCCATCGTATACAATGTTGATTTTAATCTGTGAAGCCCACCGTGTTTTGTGATATTAGGCTATACAAATAAAGTTTGATTTGATTTGAACTTCAGCTGGCCAAAGCGGGCTGCCGCTGTGACTACGCCCTGTACCTCGGCGCTGCTTCAGATAACGCCGCCATCCTGCCGTCCATCGCCAGCCAGGCGGTGGGTCTGAAGATGTATCTGAACGACACGTACTCCACTCTCAAGATGGACAACGTGGCTCTCTGGATGGAGGTAGGTCTCACCTTGTTCATGTTGCAAATGGACCTGCTGTGGTGCAAGAAGAAATTCAGACTCAATTGGACAATAATATCTTATTGTTGTATATTTTTAAACCTTGACAAACCACTTTAGTTTACAGGTTTTCTATCATTGTAGTTATTATGGGACTTTTCTTAAACTATTAGGTGTCAGGATTTATAGATTTGTCTTTTTTAGTGTTTAAATCCGGTTCAAATTAGGTAAGTTGACCCTGGGGCAAAGCTTTACACTTTGTAATTTGGCGGAGAAGTCTTTGCATTTTGGCATTTCCTGGAGCCACTGTCTAAAGCCCCCTAATATCTCCATTAGCATGTGCGTCCAGTATCCCACCCTGCCCACTAAACTCTCTGTTTGTGTATGCAGCACTTTGAGAAGTGGCCGAAGCAGTTTCCCATCGTGGCTCACGCTGAGAAGCAGACGGTGGCTGCCATCCTGATGGTGGCTCAGCTCTACCAGCGGCCCGTCCACATCTGCCACATCGCCAAGAAGGAGGAGGTAAAGTACTGTTTCTATTTAGTTAGTATTATAGAAATCAAATGGTGGAAGAGTGCAATATTGGTGGGAGTTTTGTTAGTGTGGAGGAAATTCTTAAGGCGAGACACTACAGGTAAATAGGGTAATTTTTCTAAAGATATCAGCTATACATTTCTCCAGTTAATTACTTACATTTAGACAATTGTTTTTTGTATTACAAGTTTTCTGAAATAGTTTAAATTCATGTTCGGGATCATTTGTTTTTTGTATAACCTTGCTTCGTGCAAGGGACATTAGGCGCATTCACACCGCAGTACTTTTCCCACAAAGGTTCATGAGAACTCTTTAGTTCTCATGAACTAAGTACAGATCGCGTTCACACCGGAATAAGTCCCTGGGGGAGGATTAGGCAAATGAAGCCGCTGACGTCACTTCGTCTTCTTCTGCTTTGGGTTTACTGGCAGGCCGCAAACCACTTCACGGCGTATACTGCCACCCGAAGTCCCCGGCCGGAAGTCCCCGGAGTTGGGGACTGGCTTCAGTAGAAGCTGCTGGGACTCCCAGCAGCTTCTACTGAAGCCTTCCGAGTAAATCGCCAGAACGCCGACACCTCCTCATCTCCACCGCTGCCATGTTTTATTTTGTGTTGCCATAAGTTAGTCTCGCTCCGTTGGTGCGCGGGGCTAATGCTAATGCTAATAATGCTAATGTGAGGATAATAAAATGGCGGCTTCACAAAACTTTTTGGGAGTTTGACGGGGCGTGGTTTGCAATCCTCCCAGCCAATCAGTCATAGGAACCTTGTTCTCCCACGAAAGTCCCCGCTCTCTAGCAGGGACGGAAAAGGGGGTAAAAAGGTTCTCATGAACTAATTTTTGTTCCGGCTCTTTTTGGTGTGAACGCAACATTTCAGAACTATATCGGAACTAAAGTGGGAAAAGTACTGCGGTGTGAACGCGCCTAATTGTTGTCGTCTTCTATGTGAAAGTTTTTTTCTCCGTTCTTTTGCTATTTTGAGATTTACATTTCCAGCGAAAGCTAACCAGGAAGTGTTTTAGCACACCACGTGACGCATCTGAACGAATCACGTTGTCAGAAATTGACACCAGCCAATGAGATTTTGTTTCTTGGTTTAAGACCCCTTTGTACTTTCGCGATTGGTTGCTGATACAAAGGAAACGACCATATTTGGATCCGATGAGATTGTGCAGGAGAGACGGAGCTTTCCAGCGATACCTCTGATGACATGGTGCACACAGCGGTCGCGGTACTTTAGCAAATAGACAAACTTTAGTAAAAATTAACACTTAAATGTGTATTTTGTACATTTTCCTTCTAAAAGCCTGAAAGAAAACATGTTATGGAATCAAAATAGCACAAAATCTCAAAATTGACCAGTGCATGAAAAACGATGTTTTTGCCTGCCGTGTCTCGCCTTAACTGATAAATGAGTCATGGACAAAGTTTGTCTTTTGTTATATTTAATAAAGTAATAAAGAAAGTCAATATACAAGTGAAGTCGATCCCAAATGAGGAACAGAGCTACTTCATCCTCGAAGGAGAAAATCGCTTTGAACACAGAACACAGCTTACAGTCACATTTATATAGTAGAGAAAATATCCAACTGGTCCCATCCATCAATTCCCTTAGGCATCATCTAAACATCCCACCATTAAACCCCCTCGTCCTTAACCATTGGCAAATCCCCCTTTTACTTCCTTTGCCCTCCTGAAATGTAAATCCTTAACACATGTCTCTGTTAAACACAAGACTACAAATACAATGTAACAGTGTAAATCAGAGTATGAGACTATGTATTAAATGATTATATGATCATTTGACACGACAAATAGTTTGAGACTTTATCAAAGCTTACATATAAGCTATCTTTCATTACAGGTACAGATATTTTAAAGTATTGAAACGACACTTTGATGAAGCAATATCTCACATTCTTACCTCCTGTCTTTTATTCAGATTATGATTATCCGGGCAGCGAAGCAGAAGGGCATCCAGGTCACATGTGAGGTGGCTCCTCATCACCTCTTCCTGTGCGAGGAGAACATCGGAGAGATCGGTGGCGGGCGGGCGCAGGTCCGACCCATGCTGGGAACTCTGGAGGACATGGAGGCTCTGTGGGAGAACCTGGACATCATCGACTGCTTCGCCACTGACCACGGTGAGTGAAGACACGGAAACCAGTCTAAATATATACGTGTGTAGCAAACCGGTCATTTATTAGGACAAAAACTCAACTTTAATCTCAACTGCGTTAACAACAGATGCAACCCTGACAGTCTCCAGGTCTGTTCATGTTCTTCTCCATGCACCAGTCTCTATTTTCAAAGTCAACTTTATTGTCAATCTTTCAGTTTGTGTGTACAGACGGAGACATCGAAATACCGTTTCCCACAATCCAGAATACAAAAACAAATATAAGAATTAGGGCTGTCAAGATAACACGTTAACGCAACAACAAAAAATTAACGCCACTAATTATTTTAACGCGATTAACGCATGTGTATTTTTTGTCCTCGGCCGCCCCGTAGTTTCAGAGCGCATCGAGTTTAAAATACATTCTACAAGCTGATGCTGATCCTGCTGTCCGCTTGCAGCAGACCACACTTCCACGCTCACCGGCAGGCCCGGACTGGCCATCGGGAGGACCGGGAGGGTGTGTGTGTGTGTGGCCCGAGCGAGCGAGAGAACGGGCACACCTTACGTGTATTGTTGTTGTTAGCATCTGGTGCTAGCTAGCTGCGCTAACGGATATAAGGAGCTGTTTAAATGAAAACAGAGGAGCGACATTTCGCCGACAACTGCGCCGAGCACTTGATTTTATGCAGGAAGCCAGACAGTGGGACATTGTACGAACACTCAGCACGGATAGTGCGTAACATGATTGCAGCGTCCAGGCAGCTCCCGTTCGAGCATATGCCTTGAGTTGCACATAGCTCCAACGATCCATCACACACACACACACACACACACACACACACACACACACACACACACACACACACACACACACACACACACACACACACACACACACACACACACACACACACTGTAGGTGGATATTTTTAATGTTCAGATGTTGTGTTTAATATTCATGAGGATATTTGTCATTGTTCAAATGATAATAAACATTAGCATAAAGCATATTTGTCCACTCATATGTTGATAAGAGTATTAAAAACTTGACAAATATTCCTCTAAGGAACATTTAGAACAGATCAAAAATGTGCGATTAACTATTTTAATCGACTGACAGCCCTAATAAAAATATGTGTGTACATATATATTGAACACAATGTCTTAATGTGTGCATATGTGTACATGTGTCTTTTGATTGTGTGTGTGTATATACATTGCACAATGCCATGTCTTTGCTGCTGCAATGCAAACACTTCCCACATGGGGGTCAATGACTTATCTTTGATGTTTACGTGCTGTCTGTGTTTAGCCCCCCACTCTGTAGAGGAGAAGAGCAGGGACAGTGCTCCTCCAGGGTACCCCGGTCTGGAGACCATGCTGCCGCTGCTTCTGACCGCCGTGAGTGACGGACGGCTCACTATGGATGACATCATCACGCGTCTCTATGACAACCCGCGCAAGATCTTCAACCTGCCCGTCCAGGAGAACACCTACGTGGAGGTAAACACAAAGGAAGGGCATTATTGTTAGAGCCAGTATTTAGATTGTTATAAGAAAGGCCAATATAGTGTGTTGACACTATAAAAGACTACAATTCCCACTGCGCCTTCTCCACACACACACACACACACACACACACACACACACACACACACACACACACACACACACACACACACACACAGAAATGGTAGTGCGTGTGGCTCGACAGTGAGGGTGATGAACAGAGGATTCTGACTGTTAGAGCCAGTATCTTGTTGTATAAGAAAGGCCACCTAACTGTGACGTCTGTAGCCAACCAGAGTATAAAAGACTACAATTCCCACAGTGCCTCCTGTAAAGTGACAGTGATGGAAAACCTGCTAGAAAGATGTCGTCGAGGAACAGTTTTTAACCGTCCAATTACCCTTTAAGCTATCGAGTTATATAAGCCTTATCAAGACAGAAAGAATACCTAAGTTGTTATTTTGTTTGAGTTCTGCCTATTTGTTTTGAATATTGTTAAGGCCTCTTTTCGTTGTTGCACGTGTCAAAGTTTGTTATTTTATTCAAACCATCGGAGGCCAAGCAACTCTTCAACTGTAAGTAATATAAAGGAAAGAAAACAAGTTAAAAATGTCGGGTGGCTTGATAGAAAAACAAGGAAGGAAGTCACGACAATTATTTAATGTCCTGGGGTCTACTGGAGTCTTGATTTGAGCGTTTGGTGCTAAAACTGACAAATCTGCCAAAGAATGCTCACTTTTCTGTCAGAATGAGAAACGGGTTTATTACAGAGAGACACGTACGAGGAATTTGACTTGGTGTCGTGGTGCATACATAAAAGTAAAACAAACATTAAAAACACAGATAGAAAACTATTTTAAGACATTTTAATAACATTAAAAGATATAGCAGTATTTACATTGAAATAGATTGGAATTAAATATGCAGTGATAAAAAAACTAGATATTGTGTGCATTGATGTAATGCAGATGACCATTGGTCCTTTTTTGTTGGTGCTACCCTTCCCCAAATCACATACCTCATTCACACCAACGCAACTCCGGTTCAAGCTCCGTGCTAGAGCTTTTCAGGTTCAGAACCGGTTCTTCGGTTTAGCTCCGGCTCTTTTCACACCGCCCAGAGTCCGACTGATGCTGCGTCATTGCCTCATCGTTTGCGTCATGACGTAACCGTTTGCGTGCCTGCTTCATAAAGCCAAACCGTGCGGAAACCCCTCACAGCTCACACCGACAACAACAACAATGGCCGATTGTGCTCCAGCTTCCTCTGTACCTCTTCGGAAGACCAGATTCCCAGTAGGTAGCTGGTCTCTTCAGTGGACCACTGCTGCTTGTTAAGTTTCTTCATCGTTGTGTACAAACTGGATAAAACGCCGGCTTTTTGTTGTTGTTCTGGAGTTGATCTGCCCCTGCCCCGCCTCGACGTAAGCGTGACGTATGCGGTGCTTTTGCTCTGGCCGGACAATTTTTTGGTGCTTGAAATGAACCGGATTCCAGAGCTAAGAGGCTGCTCCGCTGCGGTGTGAACAGGAAACCCCGGTGCTTTTCAAGCTCCAGCTCCAAACCGGCCCTGAAACACCGTTGGTGTGAATGAAGTATTAGTGACCTTGCCTTGAGACAACAAGGCAAGGCATTACTGATTATTTAAGCAACAAAGACTAGTGTTGCACGGTGTACCGATACTTGAAAGGTACCGCGATACCCTGCCGTTAAAATCGCTACGATTCCTCCGTTTCATTAGTATCGGTACTTTAAGAATGACGGGGGAAAGTACTCCGGTGAGAAAGCGCTGTTTTAATAAGAGCCGTGTGTGTTCAGCGCTCTGCTTCCACTCCCTGCACTGCAGCCGTGCCTGCAGTCCCTCCCCCCTCAAGCACGCTCTAAGTCCCTCCCCTCTGAAGCACGCTCTAAGTCCCTCCCCTCTGAAGCACGCTCTAAGTCCCTCCCCTCTCAAGCACGCTCTAAGTCCCTCCCCCCTCAAGCACGCTCTAAGTCCCTCCCCCCTCATGCACGCTCTAAGTCCCTCCCCTCTGAAGCACGCTCTAAGTCCCTCCCCTCTGAAGCACGCTCTAAGTCCCTCCCCCCTCTGAAGCACGCTCTAAGTCCCTCCCCCCTCAAGCACGCTCTAAGTCCCTCCCCCCTCTAAGCACGCTCTAAGTCCCCTCCCCCTCGAAGCACGCTCTAAGTCCCTCCCCTCCCTGAAGCACGCTCTAAGTCCCTCCCCTCTGAAGCACGCTCTAAGTCCCTCCCCCTCTGAAGCACGCTCTAAGTCCCTCCCCTCTGAAGCACGCTCTAAGTCCCTCCCCCTCTGAAGCACGCTCTAAGGTCCCTCCCCTCTGAAGCACGCTCTAAGGTCCCTCCCCTCTGAAGCACGCTCTAAAGTCCCTCCCCTCTGAAGCACGCTCTAAGTCCCTCCCCCCCTCTAAGCACGCTCTATCTAAGTCCCTCCCCTCTGAAGCACGCTCTAAGTCCCCTCCCCCCTCAATGCACGCTCTAAGTCCCTCCCCTCTGAAGCACGCTCTAAGTCCCTCCCCCCTCAAGCACGCTCTAAGTCCCTCCCCCCTCAAGCACGCTCTAAGTCCCTCCCCTCTGAAGCACGCTCTAAGTCCCTCCCCTCTGAAGCACGCTCTAAGTCCCTCCCCTCTGAAGCACGCTCTAAGTCCCTCCCCCCTCAAGCACGCTCTAAGTCCCTCCCCTCTCTGAAGCACGCTCTAAGTCCCTCCCCCCCTCAAGCACGCTCTAAGTCCCTCCCCTCTGAAGCACGCTCTAAGTCCCTCCCCCCTCAAGCACGCTCTAAGTCCCTCCCCTCTGACGCACGCTCTAAGTCCCTCCCCTATCTATGAAGCCGCTTCTAAGTCCCTCCCCTCTGAAGCACGCTCTAAGTCCCCCCCCCCTCAAGCACGCTCTAAGTCCCTCCCCTCTGAAGCACGCTCTAAGTCCCTCCCCCCTCAAGCACGCTCTAAGTCCCTCCCCTCTGAAGCACGCTCTAAGTCCCTCCCCTCTGAAGCACGCTCTAAGTCCCTCCCCTCTGAAGCACGCTCTAAGTCCCTCCCCTCTGAAGCACGCTCTAAGTCCCTCCCCTCTGAAGCACGCTCTAAGTCCCTCCCCTCTGAAGCACGCTCTAAGTGCCTCCCCCCTCAAGCACACTCTAAGTCCCTCCCCCCTCAAGCTACGCTCTAAGTCCCTCCCCTCTGAAGCCACGCTCTAAGTCCCTCCCCTCTGAAGCACGCTCTAAGTCCCTCCCCTCTGAAGCACGCTCTAAGTCCCTCCCCTCTGAAGCACGCTCTAAGTCCCTCCCCCCTCAAGCACGCTCTAAGTCCCTCCCCTCTGAAGCACGCTCTAAGTCCCTCCCCTCTGAAGCACGCTCTAAGTCCCTCCCCTCTGAAGCACGCTCTAAGTCCCTCCCCCTCTGAAGCAAGTCCCTCCCCTGAAAAGTCCCTCCCCCCTCCAAGGCACGCTCTAAGTCCCTCCCCTTTGAAGCACGCTCTAAGTCCCTCCCCTCTGAAGCACGCTCTAAGTCCCTCCCTCTGAAGCACGCTCTAAGTCCCTCCCCTCTGAAGCACGCTCTAAGTCCCTCCCCCCTCAAGCACGCTCTAAGTCCCTCCCCTCTGAAGCACGCTCTAAGTCCCTCCCCCCTTCAAGCACGCTCTAAGTCCCTCCCCTCTGAAGCACGCTCTAAGTCCCTCCCCCCTCAAGCACGCTCTAAGTCCCTCCCCTCTCAAGCACGCTCTAAGTCCCTCCCCTCTGAAGCACGCTCTAAGTCCCTCCCCCCTCAAGCACGCTCTAAGTCCCCTCCCCTTTGAAGCACGCTCTAAGTCCCTCCCCTCTGAAGCAACGCTCTAAGTCCCTCCCCTCTGAAGCACGCTCTAAGTCCCTCCCCCCCTCAAGCACGCTCTAAGTCCCTCCCCTCTGAAGCACGCTCTAAGTCCCTCCCCTCTGAAGCACGCTCTAAGTGCCTCCCCCCTCAAGCACGCTCTAAGTCCCTCCCCCCTCAAGCACGCTCTAAGTCCCTCCCCTCTGAAGCACGCTCTAAGTCCCTCCCCTCTGAAGCACGCTCTAAGTCCCTCCCCTCTCTCGTGCACGCGGCCATGCGCTAGCTGCCAGAGCATGTGAGAAAGCGAGAAGCATGGCAGCAAGTGGGAGTATTTAACTGCCGCTGCGCCTCGGCTTGTTGACAACAAGAAGCGAAAAACAAAAAAGTTGTTTATAGATGATGCTTAATTGTATTTAATACAAATTCTAGTCATTTATTGTTCTCATTGTTTAAAAGTTTGTGTTATGGTTCTGGTGTGAAAGAAAGCACAATAATTACATTTAAGACTGTTTCCCTCTTTTTAAGAAAAATAATCGGAATCGCAATTCTTGACTTTGTATCGAAACCAAAATGTTGGTATCGTGACAACACTAACAAAGACACATAACATACACAAGGTGTTAATGAAGGCAGCTGTAATCCAGAAACGTCCATGATCTGCAAGTTGACCTGACTATTTATGGCAAGGGACTCGTAGAAGGGAATAACAACAGATATTGTGTGCATTGCTATGTTGTGAAATACTCATATACTGTGATGTTTTTCAGGTGGATTTGGAGCAGGAGTGGGTGATTCCTCAGGCCATGCAGTTCACCAAGTCCAAGTGGACACCTTTCCAGGGTATGAAGGTGAAGGGGAAAGTGCGTCGCGTTGTTCTGAGAGGAGAGGTGGCCTACATCGACGGACAGGTCAGAAATCACACAGACATATTCATTTTATTCTTTAAACCACGAGTGTCCATTTTGTTCACCGAGGGCCACATACAGAAAAATATACGAAGGGCTGGGCCACTCACTAGAGGTATGTCGCCTCATAAGTTCAGTTATAAGTCAATCCAATGTAGGTAAAGTATGCTTGTGAGTTGGCAGCTCATCCCTTAAAGCAGAAGCCTCAGATTGATTATAATAATGAGAAATATTAAGGTGTATTTCAAGCTTGTTATTCAAACAAGTCATTGGGCTTTTTTCTTATTAACTAAGATATGTTAGAAAATGTTTCCAACTTAAATTTATTTGAAAAGTGGTCTTATTAATACGTGAATACTACTGTGTAATATATGTTTACATGTATAGTTAAGAAGTGCAATATAAGACAAGCACCAGTTTCATTTGTGGGCCGTATTCCATTTAATTTGATGAAGGCCGATACAAAATGGCGCAGTGTGGACACCCCTGCTTTAAACTAATTCACCAGCTCTTCCAATGGTAATAAGGCTGTGCACAGTTTCAAAGGAATGCGTCGGTTGAAGACAAATCCTTTTTTAAATCTGCATTTCTTCCCCCCCCCCCCCTCTCTTTTAGGTGCTGGTACCTCCAGGTTATGGCCAGGATGTGAAGACGTGGCCCCTCGCCTCCAGCACTCCTGCTGAACTTGTTAAAGAAAGTCCAATGGTACGCAAAGCGGATCACATTATAGTACAAAAACAATGTTTAACGGTCAAACAAACGGAATACATCCAAGTAACTAATTCAAGATTCAAAGGTTTTATTGTCATATGCACAAAGCTACAGTGTAGAAATGGCAATGACATTCTTCTGACCTGAGCTCCTGCAACAATGCAACATATAATTAAATATAAAAATAAAAGGTAATGCAAGAAGTCTATATACATGTCAATAGAATATGACAAGAACAGAATGTGAAATTTAAATAAGACAACATTTAATACGGTTTATTGCAGTGGTAACTATTTAGATAAATAAGTAGATTGCAAGATGACAAACGGATGATTGTAGTCTGGAGAACATACAGTTTTATATATTCTGAAACAAAAAATCTGGTCGTTATTTATTGGAAAAATCTCCCTGGTCTCCGGCTTCAGCTTCAAAACAGGATCCATGTATCTGTGATCCTCTCCAGAATGGAAGGAGTCATCACATACAGAGAACTAGTTCCTGAACAGTGTCCTTCACATGCTGATATCCAAGAGAGGGAGTCACACAGTCACAAGATGGAGGAGTAGAAAGCAGGATTCAATGTTTACTTCAGATTCATGTCAGAAATGAGCATGCTTGATGTCTCTCTCCATAGAGGCTGAATCATCATGTTAATCACATAGCTATCATCTGCCTCAAACAGTCCTGATGCTCTTCTAGGTAATCACACATCCTGTCATGTTCACAGCTACAGTTGGGATACCTTTGTTATCATGTTACTCTCATATTGAAGGAGTACTTGAGTATTTTCCCAACATTATTGTATGTATTTATTCTAACATGTTGTGGTTCCTGTAGAGTCCAGAGCCGGCGCGCCCCACCCCCCCGCGGGACAGCCTGCTCCGGACCCGAGCCCCCAGCCCCCGGAGGCTAACTTCAGAGAGCCGCTACCTGCTGCCCCCCCGCATCCACCGCTCCTCCGACCCCGGATTCACACCAGGTACTACAACTCCCACAATGCACTGCAGGAAGACAACACATATTTTGTAGCAAACTAGAATCTCACCTGTTTCGACAGCACCTTAAAATCAGCAAAACGTCTACCCTTTTAGGTTTACATATCTTACTTCTGGGAATTGAAAAGATGGATGAAAGGGAAGGTTGAAAGGAATATAAAAAGATTAGAAAAGTGTCAAAAGAACTATAATTTCACAGGAAGATTAGGGGTCGAGGAATGTGAGAATTTGGTTCGGGGTATTTCCAAATATCTGGAACAAACTCCCAGAAACTCTGACTAGTTTTAAATCCAGGCTGAAGACTTTTCTTTCTGAAGCTGCTTTGAATTGAGCTGTTCACATCTCACTCTGCACTGTAACTTTTATTCATGTACCTGTGTTATTCATGTTTAACTATCTTTGCTTTTTAAGGTTTCTAATGTGTTTTATGCTCTTAATGTCTTAAAGTACTTTGAATTGCCTTGTGTTGAAAAGTGCTATAAAAAGCCTTGCCTTGTTTCATACTGTACTGCTGTATTTCATTGATGTTTGTGTCTTGCAGAGATGACGATGCTCCCCTCAGCTGACGGGTACAGCTACCCCCCCCCTCTGTCCCGGCTGCTGTCCCCTCAGTCGGCTCCAGGACTTCCTACAGGACAGATGTCTCACTTCCAGACGTCTCCTCTGCTGCACGCGCTGGTGGGGCAGCACATCCTGTCCGTCAGGCAGTTCAGCAAGGAGCAGGTACAACGTCAAAGTCAACTTTATTGTCAATCTTTCAGTTTGTGTGTTCAGACGGAGAGATCGAAATACCGTTTCCCACAATCCAGAATACAAAATATAAATATATGTATGCACACAATCAACAGACACATTTATACATATGCACACATTAAGACATAAATAAAAGCACAACAATCAATATATACAAAATAACAGTCACTTCAATATCGCATACACACACACACACACACACACACACACACACACACACACACACACACACCTAAAATAATACCGACATATTTGAGAAAGACACGCGTGATGCATGTTTTAGTTTTATTTCTTTGTTTCAGATCTCGCACCTTTTCAATGTCGCCCACACTCTGCGATTGATGGTTCAGAAGGAGCGAAGCTTGGACATCCTGAAGGTACTGCCGTTACACCTGAAACATCTGAGTTTTAAAGTTTATTTGAATGTTTGGGAGAGAGCAAAAACTCTACATGGCTAAACAGTCTTCTCTTTGTTTATTTGTTTAAATGCTCACTACCCAGAGTCTCTGGACACTTTACAGAAAACAAGATTTGACATGCAAGTACAAGCTTGCACTCAGGTCATTGAATTCAAACAATAATTGAGGGTTACAGAATAAGATAGAAATATGAAAATACACAGATTAAGTCAGAAGTTAAAGGGGGTGATGAGTATAGGGGAAAAGGGAGGTAGTCTGTTTAAAGCCTAATTGGAAAGAATCCTGTCCTTTGTGTAATCTATACAGTAGCTTTTGGAATTCAGAGCATTTGGTATTAAGCAACACGCAGTACTACTCCGGTCCTCTAGTTCAGGGGTTCCCAAACTTTGCCATGCCAAGGACCCCCATATAGCATTATCCTCCTTTTTTAAATGATGTGTACAAGTGCCTCCCGATGGAGCATGCGTGCGTTGCCACTACATTTGGGGCCTTCTGCCTGATCGAAGCTGTCACTCCGCTTTCTTTGCCTGTCATAGCCCCACTGCCCCATCTGAACACACACCCACACAACGAGACCAGTCAAGTCCGTTTGAGATGATGTACTCATCTAAAACTTGAAAATGTCTCTTCCTGTGGTCCTACCTTCCAGTGCTTTGCAAAATAATATTTCCTCAACAAAGTTGTCTTCTGAAATAAATCTGATGTATGCAAGCAATTCTGCGACATTTGCTACATCCGTGCTCTCATCCAGCTGCAGAGCGAAACATTCACTCGCTCTCACTTGCTCCAAAAGCTGAGCAGATTTTCACTCTCAGTAGCGGCAGCTCGATTCTGATTGGCTTGAAGGGCGGTCGTGTGATTCAAAAACAAAAAATATGAAAAGATTGGCATCAAAGGACACATAGATTGATAGATGTGCAGTTATTAATAACATCTAGGAAAAAAAATGAAACTTTAAAAAAAAAAAAATCCTGATTTCCCTCAAACTTTGAGTGACCCCCCGGGTGCCCCCTGGCGGCCCCCCGGGGGGTCGGGGCCCCCACTTTGAAAAACACTGCTCTAGTTTACTATTTGTCCGTCTAAAGCCCAGTTTGAAAGCCCCCTCTCTCCTCAGGGTAAGGTGATGGCGTCCATGTTCTACGAGGTGAGCACTCGCACCAGCAGCTCGTTCGCGGCGGCCATGCAGCGCCTGGGCGGCTCCGTGGTTCACTTCAGCGAATCCACCTCCTCCACGCAGAAAGGAGAGTCTCTGGCCGACTCCGTGCAGACCATGAGCTGCTACGCCGACGTGCTGGTGCTGCGACACCCGACCCCCGGAGCTGTGGAGGTGCGTCTCTGACTTAGCACATCTGTGAAGACGATTTGCTACTGTGTATTGAAGGTCACCTATTATGCAAAATCCACGTGTTCATGTATTTTATATATAAACTCTGTGGAAAGAGATTCGGAAAGTTTCAGGGGAAAAGATTTGCTCACTTTTTGTCACTGGCTGTCTTTCTAGTTTTTACTCATTTCTGGGAAACTTTCTTGGGCGTTTCTTTCTATTTTCAGACTTTCTAAAGATTGAATCAAGAAAACAATAGATCTTATTTGCATTGTTGGAGGAGCCTGAGACTTTTACTTGCGAAAACTAAGCTGTAACTCTGGGGCATATAATAATAATAGATTTATTTTGTTAGCGCTTTTACAGGTGCTTAAAGTCGCTTTACAGAGATAGTGAAAAGAAAAGAACAACAAATACATATATATAGTTAAAGTCAAATAATACAAAAACAATCACACATTAAAAGCCAGATTGAAGAGATAAGATAAGATGGTACTTTATCGATCCCAATTTTGGAAATAGTTTTTGTTGCAGCAGCATAAAAGACATTTTACAATAAAACATTTTACAATAAAACTAATAAACAAGAATAGAAATAAAATAAAATAGAAAATGTACATGTAGATATTATATATACAAATATATATATATATATACATGGTGAGTGTTTTGAAGGTGGTGAGGTCAGTGCAGTGTCTGATGGGTTGTGGGAGTGAGTTCCAGAGGGAGGGGGCAGCGACGGAGAAGGCTCTGTCCCCCCAGGTCCGGTGCTTGATGCCGGTGGGGATGGGTAGGATGTTGGCTTCTGGTGAGCGGAGGCAGCGGGAAGGGGTGTGTGGCATATGACAAATAAAGCCTTTAAATCTTTGAATTTCTTCCTGTAACTCCAGTGTGCGGCGCGTCACTGCCGTAAGCCGGTGATCAACGCTGGAGACGGAGTCGGGGAACATCCCACTCAGGCTCTGCTGGACGTCTTCACCATCAGAGAGGAGCTGGGGACGGTCAACGGCATGACGGTGAGGGACAGAAAATACATTTTAAACCTTTCCTTTTAAAGGTCACCTATTATGCAACATCTACTTCTTCATGTCTCTTCTTCATCAACATGTGTCCCCTCTTCTTCATGTCTCTTCTACATCAACATGTGTCCCCTCTTCTTCATGTCTCTTCTACATCAACATGTGTCCCCTCTTCTTCATGTCTCTTCTACATCAACATGTGTCCTCTCTTCTTCATGTCTCTTCTACATCAACATGTGTCCCCTCTTCTTCATGTCTCTTCTACATCAACATGTGTCCCCTCTTCTTCATGTCTCTTCTACATCAACATGTGTCCCCTCTTCTTCATGTCTCTTCTTCATCAACATGTGTCCCCTCTTCTTCATGTCTCTTCTTCATCACATGTGTCCCCTCTTCTTCATGTCTCTTCTTCATCAACATGTGTCCCCTCTTATTCATGTCTCTTCTACATCAACATGTGTCCCCTCTTCTTCATTTCTCTTCTACATCCAACATGTGTCACCCTCTTCTTCATGTCTCTTCTACTATCAACCACGTTTTTTTTTCCCCCATCTTCTTCATGTCTCTTCTACATCTAACATGTGTCCCCTCTTCTTCATGTCTCTTCTACATCAACATGTTGTCCCCTCTGTCTTCATGTCTCTTCTACATCAACATGTGTCCCATCTTGTCTTCATTGTCTCTTCTTCATCAACATGTGTCCCCTCTTCTCCATGTCTCTTCTACCTCAACATGTGTCCCCTCTCTTCATGTCTCTTCTACATCACATGTGTACCCCTCTTCTCATGTCTCTTCTACATCAACATGTGTCCCCTCTCTTTTCATTGTCTCTTCTACATCAACATGTGTCCCCTCTTTCTTTCATGTCTCTTCTCATCAACATGTGTCCCCTCTTCTTCTGTCTTCTTCTACATCAACATGTGTCCCCTTCTTCTTCACGTCTCTTCTACATCAACATGT
Organism: Gymnodraco acuticeps; assembly: GCF_902827175.1. NCBI lineage: Eukaryota > Metazoa > Chordata > Actinopteri > Perciformes > Bathydraconidae > Gymnodraco > Gymnodraco acuticeps. The sequence continues at coordinate 331,475 of NW_022991948.1, read as the reverse complement.
GTCCCCTCTTCTTCATGTCTCTTCTACATCAACATGTGTCCCCTCTTCTTCATCAACATGTGTCCCCTCTTCTTCATGTCTCTTCTTCATCAACATGTGTCCCCTCTTCTTCATGTCTCTTCTACATCAACATGTTATCCCCTCTTCTTCATGTCTCTTCTACATCAACATGTGTCCCCTCTTCTTCATGTCTCTTCTTCATCAACATGTGTCCCCTCTTCTTCATGTCTCTTCTACATCAAACATGTGTCCCCTCTTCTTCATGTCTCTTTCTTCATCAAACATGTGTCCCCTCTTCTTCACTGTCTCTTCTTCATCAACATGTGTCCCCTCTTCTTCATGTCTCTTCTACATCAACATGTGTCCCCCTCTTCTTCATGTCTCTTCTACATCAACACGTGTCCCCTCTTCTCATGTCTCTTCTACATCAACACGTGTCCCCTCTTCTTCATGTCTCTTCTACATCAACATGTGTCCCCTCTTCTTCATGTCTCTTCTACATCAACATGTGTCCCCTCTTCTTCATGTCTCTTCTACATTCAACATGTGTCCCTCTTCTTCATGTCTCTTCTACATCAACAGTGTCCCCTCTTCTTCATGTCTCTTCTACATCAAACATGTCTGAAAATGAGCTGATCAGATTTTGGCCACTTTATGATGTCATAAGATGTGTTGTCTTGTGTAACCATTAGCCAATCACCAACAAGGTAACCCCCCCCCCCACCTTATCACTGAATCTCCTCCTAGAGCACCATTGAGTTTCTTTGTAACCAAATGTCTCTCAGAGGGGCGTGGGAGGGGCTCCTTGTTTTCATCTAAAGTAACAGACAGAGAATCAGCACTTTGGAAACAGGGCTGAAACAGAGGGAATTATGGGTAATGCTGCAATGATCTGTTTGTGTTTCAGCCAATCAGAGGACATTGTTCGGATATATCTGAGACCTGTGATATATTGATGAAAAACAGTTTAATAGGAGACCTTTAAACATTGAAATCATGTTCCTTCAATCCTTAGTAACCCAATGTGTAGTTTTAAGTCCAATTGTTGTATTCCAACTTCCACTTTCGACCATCCAGATCTCTCTGGTCTGCTTTCTGTCCCAGAGTTAGAACTCAACCTGGAGAAGTTCAGTTATTATGCTCCAAATATCTGGAACAAACTCCCAGAACCTGCCGGCCCGCTGCAACTCTGACTACTTTTAAATCCAGACTTTTCTTTCTGCCTCTGCTTTTAATTGAACTATTCATATCTTAAACTGCACTGTAACTTTTATCCATGTATTCTTTTGTAATGTTTATTTTATTATCGTTGCTTTTTAATGACTTTCATTGTTGTAAAGCACTTTGAATTGCCTTGTGTTGAAAAGGTGCTGTATAAATTAACTTGCCTTGCCTATTTTAATATGTATATGTTTTTGGCTAGATAACCATGGTTGGGGATCTGAAACACGGCCGCACGGTTCATTCCCTCGCCAAACTGCTGACTCAGTACCGCATCACGCTGCGCTACGTCGCTCCCAAGAACCTCCACATGCCGGCAGAGATCATCAGCTACGTGGCCTCAAAGGGCATCAGACAGGTGCGCACTAAAATCAAGAGTCAAGGCTTTTATTGTCATGTGTACAGAGCTACAGTGTAGATATATCACTGAAGATCTGAGGTCACAGGCTCCTCCAACAGTGCAACACAATACAACAGATAAAATATTGCAAGTAAATACGAATATAATAGAATATAAATAGTGCAAGGAGAATCTATATACAAGTAATTGGGATATGATATATTAGTAAGTTGCAGACAGATGAATGTTATGGATGTTCTTTTCAAAAGTTCAGGTGTTTAACAGTCTGATGGCCTTAAATATGTTTATACAGTATTACAAGTTGATATAATCAGATGTGTTTTGTGGTTTAAATAATTGTTCAAAATGGTGAAAAGATGCTGTGTTCTTCCCTGTGTGCAGGAGGAGTTTGAGAGCATAGAGGAAGCTCTGCCTGAGACCGACGTCCTCTACATGACGAGGATCCAGAAGGAGAGGTTCGCTTCTGAGGAAGAGTACAAGGCTGTAAGTCAAGTTCATTTCATCAACTTTCTTTCTCTAGTAAGGTAGACACATAGTCCTTATGCCTCTTTATGAAATATCTGAGTAATATAAGACTAAATCCACTTTTTGGAGTTGGTAAACGACATGTAAAGTCATTTTTTGTACACTATTTGATCCCACTTTACAGGTTTTTTTGCATAGAAGGTACTTTTTCCAGACAAACTGCCGTATTTCTATCTGACCACAAAAAAAAACTCTACGTAAGCTTGTAGTCTACAGCATTAATGAATATTGACTATATAGGATTTAGCAGTTTTGTGAAGGTTGTGGTTCAAGCTATAACAGATTGTTTAAATTGAATGACCCCCACCTTGCATTTACATGTGAATTGTTAGTTAAATATAAGATCTAAGACACTAGTTTTTCTAGGCTAGAAGGTTTTTTGCTGTTCCCCTGTCAACCAAGCCATGTGTTATTATAATTTATTCTGAATGTGTGTGTTTATTCTTCCTCAGTGTTTTGGCCAGTTCATCCTCACCCCTCACATCATGACTGTAGCCAAGAAGAAGATGGTGGTCATGCATCCTCTGCCCAGAGTCAATGAAATCAGGTGAGGCTCAATCAGTAGCATTATATCAATCTTATTTATTTTGTTCTAACTTCTTATGAGCAATTTAATGCTTTGGAGATTTCTATTTAGTTCTTCTTATCGCTTCCGCCTCTACAAAATGTCACTGGGATTTTTTTGTTTGTTGATAATCTCCACATATTAACACCGCTTTGATTGTTAAAGCGTATATGCAATTGCCAGGAGTTAAAAGCTAATGTTGGGCTATAAAGGAACTACAGCACGGTCACATGACTTCACGTCACCACCGCTAAGCTAAAGGAGGCTAATATTGGGCTATAAAGGAACTACAGCACGGTCACATGACTTCACGTCACCACCGCTAAGCTAAAGGAGGCTAATGTTGGGCTATAAAGGAACTACAGCACGGGCACATGACTTCACGTCACCACCGCTAAGCTAAAGGAGGCTAATGTTGGGCTATAAAGGAACTACAGCACGGTCACATGACTTCACGTCACCACCGCTAAGCTAAAGGCGGCTAATGTTGGGCTATAAAGGAACTACAGCACGGTCACATGACTTCACGTCACCACCGCTAAGCTAAAGGCGGCTAATGTTGGGCTATAAAGGAACTACAGCACGGTCACATGACTTCACGTCACCACCGCTAAGCTAAAGGAGGCTAATGTTGGGCTATAAAGGAACTACAGCACGGTCACATGACTTCACGTCACCACCGCTAAGCTAAAGGAGGCTAATGTTGGGCTATAAAGGAACTACAGCACGGTCACATGACTTCACGTCACCACCGCTAAGCTAAAGGTGGCTAATGTTGGGCTATAAAGGAACTACAGCACGGTCACATGACTTCACGTCACCACCGCTAAGCTAAAGGTGGCTAATGTTGGGCTATAAAGGAACTACAGCACAGTCACATGACTTCACGTCACCACCGCTAAGCTAAAGGCGGCTAATGTTGGGCTATAAAGGAACTACAGCACGGTCACATGACTTCACGTCACCACCGCTAAGCTAAAGGCGGCTAATGTTGGGCTATAAAGGAACTACAGCACAGTCACATGACTTCACGTCACCACCGCTAAGCTAAAGGAGGCTAATGTTGGGCTATAAAGGAACTACAGCACGGTCACATGACTTCACGTCACCACCGCTAAGCTAAAGGAGGCTAATGTTGGGCTATAAAGGAACTACAGCACGGTCACATGACTTCACGTCACCACCGCTAAGCTAAAGGAGGCTAATGTTGGGCTATAAAGGAACTACAGCACGGTCACATGACTTCACGTCACCACCGCTAAGCTAAAGGCGGCTAATGTTGGGCTATAAAGGAACGACAGCACGGTCACATGACTTCACGTCACCACCGCTAAGCTAAAGGCGGCTAATGTTGGGCTATAAAGGAACTACAGCACGGTCACATGACTTCACGTCACCACCGCTAAGCTAAAGGAGGCTAATGTTGGGCTATAAAGGAACTACAGCACGGTCACATGACTTCACGTCACCACCGCTAAGCTAAAGGCGGCTAATGTTGGGCTATAAAGGAACTACAGCACGATCACATGACTTCACGTCACCACCGCTAAGCTAAAGGCGGCTAATGTTGGGCTATAAAGGAACTACAGCACGGTCACATGACTTCACGTCACCACCGCTAAGCTAATGTTGGGCTATAAAGGAACTACAGCACGGTCACATGACTTCACGTCACCACCGCTAAGCTAAAGGCGGCTAATGTTGGGTGTGATGACATTTAGTCGTCTAATTTAGACACTTGTTAGCAACTGCCGTTTTAAAATTACCCAGTGGGGTATTTACTGATGTAGCTTATGTCAGTATAACAAAGGCATTAAACTCTCTTCAGCTTGTGTTAACTACAGACATTATTTTAGGCTTCTAACCAAAAATAGGTTAAATAATCAATCGATTTAGAGGTTTAAAACTCAATATGCACCATTTATCTCACTTCCTCTTGTGTCTCCTTTGTGTTTCTCCCTCAGTGCGGAGGTGGACACCGACCCCCGGGCGGCATATTTCCGTCAGGCGGAGAACGGGATGTACATCCGGATGGCGCTGCTGGCCACCGTGCTGAGCAGATAGATCCCCACGCTGCCTGTTTATCGCACAAATTGGAAATATTTGTAGAATAACTCGTGTTAGACACTGCGTTTTCTTTCCTGAAATCTGTGGCTTTCTTGTTTCCAGTCCTTTAACATTGAGCTGGTACAGTTAAATGCAGCAATAAGCCATAAAGTGATATTATACTGTTACATTATGCTGCTTTCCATACGTTCAACTAGGCACTATTTGCTTTTCTTTTTGATATTACCTTCAAAATTACTGCTTTCTTTCACAGCAACGTGGTTTTCTTGTGCTGAGACACACTTTTCTATTAATTAAGATGCTTCTTAGAAATATTCCAGATGCTTTTTTTGTACGAGTGAGAATTTCTTGTTTTGTTTGTTTGTTGACAATGGTTAAGTATTGGCAGTATTTGTGCATCATTGAGCCTTGGAAGAAAAAAGGTAGACATTTCAATCATAACATCCATGTTACTATGATGTTTGGTGTTGATGAAATAACTGTGTTGGTAGCTGGGTAAAATGTACTGACATTAAAAGGGACAACACTTTGTAAGGGATTGCTCTTTTCTGACCCATAATAATAGTATTTACTAATGTCTTCTATACTGTTTCTTTACCTCAATGTGTCGCACTACCTGAAAGTGGAAACGCACATTCTCTCAAAGCATGGTTTTTGATCATTTAGGGTCATTCCGTATTATTCCGTAGCAGTGTAGAGTCTTTGTATTGTGTAGAAATAAATAATAAAAACATATTTCCTTTTGCATTTCATATTGTCATTAATATCCATCATTTTAAGAAACACAACCATAGCCGTCATGAATCACTGAAAGCTATTTTACAAAAGAAAATATATTGAGAATTCATGCAACATCAAAACAAAAATAAATGACACAAATAAAAATATGTAAACATATTTAAAACGTCACTGTCTCTATTAATACTTTGCAGATGTAGTTAGAAACACTTGTTTTTGTGAGTTAGGTAAGGTAAGGGTATTTATATACCACATTTTCAGGCAATTCAAAGTGCTTTACATAATCTTTAACACTTAATAAGAAGACAACAGAAAGGAACACAATAAATAAACATCATGGAATAACAGGTTCATAAAAGAGATGCAGAATAGTTTAAAAACAACATTGTAAATACAGTAGGTGCTAAAACAAGTTAAAAGACTTCTGGGTAAGCAGATGAAAAAAGTAATGTTTTTAGCCTCGACTTAAAGGTGGGGATTGTATTGTAGGAAACCTTGAAAGCAACATTCTCGCTTCTTTATTCTCAGAGGGTGGTATCAGCCAATCAGATCGCAGAGCTCCTGCAGACAGCCACACACGAAGAAGAAGGAGAAAAGGAAGAAGAAGAGGCGACCCGGCGGCCACACTATTCATTCATAACCCCATCCTTTAACTGAGGACTAAGACATTCAACCGGATGCCTCTATGATCCAGCTAACCCTACAGCGAGATATACAGTGTTCAGTTTTCACAAGGTAAGGCTATTTCTGCGGTATTAAAGCAGCTAGCATGGTGTTAGCTAACCGTGCATTGCTGTCATCGTCACGAGCGCCAAACTCCATTCATAAATATGGCAATTTAACGTCGGGTTGCTTCTCATTGTAGGCAGCAAAACGAGAGAAATTAATGATTATTTAATGATTTTTAGATATGCTTTAGGATGCGTTTGTATCTGAGACTTGTCAAAACAACATTTAAAACGTATTTTTATAGGTAGCATTATTATTCTGGAGGGCGGTGGCAGCTAACGAGATGTAAAAACGACTGTAAATTAGGATTTGTAGTTATTTGTCTTCTTCTTTTTGCGCCGAATTGTAGTTTAATCAAAGAAAACATGTACCATAACATATGCAATGGTTATTTTGAACATGCAGGCGAGAAAAGATTAAATTGCCATAATATTCAATGCAGTTTGGTGCATCTTTATCTCACGCTACAGTGGAGTCTGGGCTAATTCTTGCTAGCAGTGAACAGTGGTGTACTGTACCTAAGTAACATTTCAGGGACTTGTACCCTACTTGATTATTAACTTTTTTTGATACTTTCTACTTCTACTACACTACAATTCAGAGGTAAATGGTGTACTGTTACTCCACTACATGTGTTTAATCCCTTTAGTTACTTTACAGATTTGGATGAATGATGAAATCTAATCAAGTGTTAAATCAGACTTTAGTTCCACCTGGAGTAAATCCACCAGCTACCCTGCAGTATACAAAGCCATTCAAACTAGCTGCACCTTCACCAGCTTTGAGAACACTTTCATGATCAATCATTATAAAACATATCATATATATTATTCTGAAATGGACCAATCTGCACAATGAGCACTTTTACTTTTGGTACTTTAAGTATATTTTGACGCTAATACTTTTCTACTTTTACTTAAGTAACATTTTGAATGCAGGACTTGTACTGTAACAGAGTATTCCTACACTCTGGTACTTCTACTTTTACTCAAGTACAATATAACTGGAGATCTTCTTTCCTTTTGAACATTTACACACAGTGTCTTGCCTTTAATTAACCCCCATTTACGCATGAAATGTCTCATATAACATGTAGTTTAGTCATTTGTAGCTGTCAACACCGGGGTCAGAATGTCAGTTTGATTAGGAAGAGGGAAATAAGTTATGACAGAACAAGAAGGGTTTTTAAGTTAAACGATAATCGTACAAGTGTTCCCTGTGCCATGTTTTTATGAATGTCTGGGTGTAACATAGAAAGTAGTTCTCCATGTGCACGAGGAGATTAGCAGAGGATTAGGGACAAGGACAAACAGACGACAATCACGAGGCATTACTTCTTCCGTCACACTGGACCAAAACACTAGCCATTTCTAGAATAACTTTATTAAGTCACCTACAAATGGTGCTGTTATTTATTAAGCAGAGAGATACAGATTGTAAAGTACAGTCACATCAAAACTTGAGGAGAAAAAGAAAACATTGTCCCAACAAGAAGTACTCGTAGACGAAAATCTCTGTTTATCTTGGTATATATAATATGGTTTGTATGGCACTTTTTATACAATAATAAAGGCAGCTCAAAATACCCTAAAGTAAGGATAATACTTACATGATGCTTGACATTAAAAAGGTAAACAATGAACATGGGATGCTATCATTTTTTGGAATTAGCATGGGGAAATAACACACCCTGCATGATAAGATATAAATAATGTTAAATATAAAACATAAGATGCTTAAAAGTAAACATAAATACATGTAAAAAATAAGTGCAGCAGCGCATTAGTATGAAGGAGAAAAGAACAAAAGAGTGTCAGGCCTGTATCATAAAAGAAATATGTGGCCCTGTAGTCCTGCATTTCAAATGTTACTTAAGTAGGGTAGGTAAGAATGGAGAAACCATGGCCCCTTCTCAGGTCGGTTAAATGGAATCCTTGCGTCCCTCACTTGCGTCGTTTCCCTGCCTCTAGTCCCTCCCACCAGGGAAGCATGGAGGGACGCAAGGAAACCACGAGAAGCAGGGAAATTAGTTTTAAGAGCAATGGGACGTCCTTTCCTCCGGAGCGTCACGTCCGTTTGTGATGACGCTGCACAGCTGATCGTCTGACAGCAGCTCGTCTGACAGCAGCTCTGTCCCCGTTATTTCCACACACCCCCGCCTCTGTTAGTACACATTTACTGACATATACATTTGTATCATCTGTTGTAGACCCCAATACATTAAATAAAGTAAGAACTCATTCTCAAAAAAGATAAACGCCATTCTTAAAATGTATAAACGAACAATAGTTTGATTAATATTGATTAGAGTACAATAGAAATAAAATAATTGAGAGAAGAAAAAGAGATATGTTATCTATCAAAACCCAGTTAGATTAACATTCATTGGATGCACACTTTGTTTGTTTGTGTGGATATGTAGCACATTAACATTTTAATAGCACTTAATGACTGAATGGAAATGACAATAAATGAAAATGTAAAACGAAAAAAGCGATCATGAAAATGTTTCCAAAAAATGAATAAAATGATTTTTGACCACTTTGTTGTTGTTGTTCAGATATATCACATATTTGTAACTAAATGATACATTAATTGAAACAAAACACGGTATAAACTGAGGAGTGACTCCCGTGAGGTTCATGTATTTTCTTCACTCTGCTCTCATGTCAAGAAGCATCAGATCAGTGCATGCACTGCCTCGTCCAATCAGTGAGCGATACACAGTAAGGGGGCGGGGCGAGTATCTGAGGATTTCATCGGAGGATGGTCTGGTGGTTCCTCGGTTATCGCTCCTCCATTCTCGCTCCTCGATCCTCGGTCCTCCGGCAGAAATAAGAGCCATGGGACGGTACTCAAGATGGCGCAGACAAATCAACGTCCGGTGAGACCGAGGACCGAGGACCGAGGACCGAGGAGCGAGGAGCGAGGAAATGAAAATAGTCGACCTGAGACGGGGCCTAGCTCGAGTGCGCTAGAATTTGAAAATACACAGCCGTAAAAAATCTGCCCCTTCCTTCAGACTTCCTTACAGAGCCCCTCCTCCAACACACACGAACGCGCACATGACCAATGAGGGCACGAGATGAGTTAGTGCCCAGATGGAAGGCTGACAGGCAGGTAGGCCATCCAGTTACTTTAGCCAGGCCGGCTCAGATGATTGGTCGTGCTTTTTACAGCGCCACAGCTTCCACAGATGACATTTTGTTATGTATTTATTGTGAAAGCATTTAATGTATTCATTGCTGTCGGGATGTTAAGAGCATTCCATGGAATATAACAAGTGTTTCTGAAGTGAATTACCTACCCCACCTTTAAGTATAATTAAAAGCATTAATTTACCTAAAAAGTAGCCTACTCCTTATGCAGAATTGCCCTTTTCAGAATCATCTATATGCTTCTATTACATTATAAGTAATTTAATAATTTAATTGTAATCGTTTATTTGAACCGGGACAATGATGAACACTTTAAACAAAATAATGCTTTCACATGGAAATGAGCCGGATGTTTAGCTTTGAGCTCATTTCCATCCGTAGTCCCGTCACATACAACATGTGAACATGACAGTTATAAACATGGCAAAAATAAATACAGGATATGCAGAAAGACCAAGAGCAGCATACACACGCATTTACCACAAGGCAGTACAATGTAGCAGCTACGACATATAAAGTGCAAGCGATGATACAAGAGCTATCTAAAGTACAAGAGGAGATACCCCTGTGTTAAAGTGCAGTTAGCGGTGACCGCACGTCTGGTTGTTTCTCAACCATTCTTTGAGTTGACCTTTGAAGCTATTGAGAGTGGGACGATCCCGTATCTCAGTTGGGAGGCTGTTCCAGAATGAGCTGCCTTTAATGGAGAGGACACTTTGTCCAAAAGTGGTCCGTCTGCGGTGGACTTCAGTCTCCTCTGGTTTCTGACCTCGTGCAGCGTCCAGTGTGTTTTCTGTGGATGAATTCCCTAAGGGAGGGGGGGGGGAGGGGGGGGGGCAGTCCATGTAACCATTTATAAAAAATATACATACTTTTAAAAGACTTCAAATTGCCAAAACTCAAGAAATGGTGTTTAGGATGGTACAGTGGTGGTATGAATGTTGCTTTCTGTCAAACACAGCTGTTCTCTGGGTTTCAGCTTTGTGGCTCAAGCAAACGACCAAACAGTATTCAATGTGGGTCCTGTATCATTGTTATAAACTAGTTATGGTTGAAGTGGCTGTCTCTGATTTAATGGTACCAAATGTCCTTTATCCAGGTTGTTTGTGTACATTTTTAAAACAGATTTTGTGACCTTATTATGTAATTTGCTCAGATGTGTGACCTCTCATGATGCTCTTTCTTCAACAACTTAATTCAGCTCACAAATGGCACTGTTCCTGCTAAAGTCAGAATTACTTATATTTGATATACCTGACATGACGAGTAGATTGTCTATAAATGGAATATTTGACAGCAGTTCAATTTCATTTTTAGTGTTATCATTTGTAAGTTACCATGACGCCCACACACTGCTGTGGGATTTTTGAATCTGAGTTTCTGATGTCTTATTGAGCCTGAAGCCTTTTTCTACAGACAGCTGTTATCCCTCATGTTTGCAGATTGGATGCGATGAGATCAAGACAAATGCGCTTCTCATTTGAGTTTTGCCACCTTTGACTATAAACAGATGCAGCGTCATAGTTTTAAGAGTCTATTTGGGGTTTCTGTCTGCTCCTGATTCAGACTGGATGTGTTTATGGCCTCAGATTGAACTCCTTTACTTCTCCAACACTCAAATGAACATTTACAAGATAGCTCTAAATCCACTGATATGTCAAACATCTTAAATGAGAGTGAAGCTTTTGTTATTGGGGGGGGGAAGGGGGTTGTCCGGTGCCTTGCTCAAGGGCACCACGGCAGGGCAGGAGGTGAACTGGGACCTCTCCAAGTAGCAGTCCTCCACACTCCATATTTTAGGTCTGTTCGGCTCACAGTCCAAGCCCCTACCCACTGAGCCACTGCCGGACAAATAATTCATATAATATGAATATGAGCAATTTAAAGACAACAATCCGGGATAATTAGCTTTTTAATCATATTATTAAAAGCCTAAAGGTTTTAAACCGTATTCTCACTGATCCATTTAAGCGAGAATAGGGAAAATACAAGGATGTACTAGCTTATAATATATATTTTTAGTAAGATAAATAATAACACGTTCATTTTGCAATCAAGTTGCCAGTGCCTAAATGACCTCAAACATAACGCATATGTGCCATCACTGTAAACAACACTGATTCTATATTTTCTACAACAGTTTATTGATTCTAACATAAATCAAAATATTGTCATTCATAAATGTTTGTTTCAGTCTTAAATATTTTACTAGTTGGTTTCAATCCACCTTTTTTAAGGACGGTGAAATGTCTTTATTCAACCCATGGAAACTTGTATAAATAACAATAATTTAACCTCAACATATATATTTTTTAACATTTAGAGTCACGCTTGTTTGCATAACTTGCCTTCAACTCTTTCCGGTCTAATTTTAAAGCAAAAAAATGAAGATTCCTGTTATTTTTGTATATCTTTGATTTGGTTTTTGATTGGATTTAGTACAGCCATCAAATAATAGTGAACTTGTCTGGTAAAGCTATTTGATATGGATTGTTTTAGCTTCTTGAGATTACATAGTGAACATGTCACACACCTAAGAAAGCTATAGCTATTTGTAACAATAAGAAGCTATTTTAAGAGTCACATCTTAAGAGCTGCTGTCTTCACAGAGGAATCTTTCTCTCGTGTTGCCCTCCAGCCTCTCGTGGGTTTCCCTCAGTTGTGGAGTTTGACGAGCAGCTTTGTCTCGAGCTATAACAATGATGTTTTAGCTGGCACCAAAACGGACTCTTTAATGTTCTGCTCTATTAAAAATGGTATGTACTTCTAAATATGGACCTAGTAGTAGAATACTTGGTGTTGTGTCAGCATACCAAAAATGTATGTTTCTGGTGGTTGATTTTGGTTTAAAAAAAATTGTGAAATATATTTCTTTATGGTCATTGTCATTGCTAACGACCTTAATTGTGATTCTGATAAACTGGCTAATTATTTCTTCCTTTTTTAAGCTGTTCATTAGTTGTCATGGTAATTTCATTCATTGTTAAACCTTGAATGATGTAGGGCTGTTCGATTATGGCAAAAATCATAATCTCGATTATTTGGGTCAATAATTGATATCACGATTATTAAAAACGATTATCCATTTACTTTGAAAACATCCATTTATTGAAAAATGTATGTATGTTTTTAACAGTTGATTACCCTGAACTTTAAGTATAACTCAACTGAAAAAGCAATAGATGAGAGAAACACCTACGTCACTTCCGGGCCAAAATTACGGCCCCGCCCACTTTTGGGGGAAACCAACGCTGTCATTTGAATGGCGGTCAATACAAATTCTGAAGTTTTTGCCAATCCGATTAAAACATTTTGAAAACCGTGGATTTTTGGATCTTCAAAGAGCTCGATTACGATGGCCAGTCAGGCAAACAATTACATTCGATCATTGGTAATCGACAATCGGTCCCGATATATGGTTAGATTAAAATCAGTAGGCGAGGCTGTAATTTCTCCAGCTGTTACTCTCATAAGCGAGGCGGAACATAATAGTTTTATCATGCCAAAAAGCTGCTGTGTCGTTTATTGCACATCAAATATTAAAAATAATCAAGCGTTCAGTGTTTCTGAACTTCCTCTGAGAAGAAAGGACAGTAAAAGAAGAGCTCTGTGGCTTCAGGCTCGATCGCCGTTCAAATGACAGCGTTGTTTCCCCCAAAAGTGGGCGGGGTCCGTAAAGTGACGTAGATGTTACTCTCATCTATGAAAATCGATCGGCCGACTGCTATATTTAACCATATATCGAGCCCGATCGTCGATTTCTAATGGCTTAATGCAATTGTTTGCCTGTCTGGCCATTGGAATCGGGCTCTTTGAAGATCCAAAAATCTCCGTTTTTCTTACATTTCTGATCGGATTGGCAAAAACTTCAGAATTTGTATTGACTGCCGTTCAACTGACAGCGTTGTTTCCCCAAAAAGTGGGCGGGGCCATAAAGTGACGTAGATGTTACTCTCATCTATGAAAATCGATAGCCTACTGCTATATTTAACCACATATCGAGCCCGATAGTCGATTTATAATGGCTTAATGCAATTGTTTGCCTGTCTGGCCGTTGGAATCGGGCTCTTTGAAGATCCAAAAATCTTTTTTTCTTAAATTTCTGATCGGATTGGCAAAAACTTCAGAATTTGTATTGACCGCCGTTCAACTGACACCGTAATTTATGCCCGGAAGTGACCGTTTGTTACTCATCTATATAAAAAAAAAAAAGGATTATGTTGTTTTCATAATCGTTGCAAGCTAAAATCGTAATTGCGATTTAAAATACGATTAATTGAGCAGCCCTAGAATGATGTTGACCAAATCTCTTTTTATGTGTCTTTCGTTATTGGTAAGAGTCTATTTATAAATACATATCATATTTGCTAATGCAGTTTTTCAGATTTTCCCAAGTTGATAAGGCTTTCCTTTGCCATATTTGGTTTATGTGTCTTTGACAAGTTTTAGAGTTTACATTTTGAAATATATAAGCCAATGTATTTCTTGAAGATGAAATGAAACCTGTTAATTCATATAATCTTTGCAACACACACGGATGCACTTTCCCTCCCTCGTCTTCTGCTTTTGTCTCTCAGCCGACAGCCTTTCTGCTTCAAACCCCTGCAGAGTAGCAGCTGAAGTTAGATGAATATCTGCACTTCACAAAACCTTGAAGTACAAAAGAGTCACAGTCAATCTCTGGGAAGGAAGATAACAGATAAAAGACTCCCGTGTGTCTGTAGTCTTTGTGACTGCACCAGCGCTTCGTGTCTTGCGTTATGCTTCGTTCTCACATCTTATCGGTGCTGTTGGCGTGATAAATGAACACCACATACAGAGGCGTTTTATAGAAGTCTGCACCAGAAATACTGCAGTTAGCTAATTAACCTAATAGACCTGGCATAACATCGGTCCCTCACTATGAGCTGCAGATCGATCCTTTTACTGCCTGGTGGTCTGAATGTTTTAGTGTAAATTCAAGGTCTGTTTTTCCATGTTGAACTGCTCTGTCCTGACACGGCGGCTCCATGCTTTGGGCAGCATTTTGAGTATTTGCATGAGCTTTCTTGGCTTCAGCCGGCATGCCATCTGGGCCGGCAGCGTGTCCATCGCTGGGAGGAATATTGGCCTTTTTTTATCTCACGTTTACAGGGATCGTTTTGTTTTGTGCACTTCATGAAGGGTTGTGTTTTTCTTGCAAGTGCATTTTCTCTGTTGATATCAGGGTGTAGCCATGTTTAACCTGCTTATGAAACTAACCACAGTTCAAAATCATACATCCTCTGCGCAATCCTACTATTAAAGAGTCCTCTCCTGCTGATGTTCAGGTGTATATCAGTATGCAGTGTCTCTACTTTAAAGAGTCCTCTCCTGCTGATGTTCAGGTGTATATCAGTATGTAGTGTCTCTACTTTAAAGAGTCCTCTCCTGCTGATGTTCAGGTGTATATCAGTATGTAGTGTCTCTACTTTAAAGAGTTCTCTCCTGCTGATGTTCAGGTGTATATCAGTATGTAGTGTCTATACTTTAAAGAGTTCTCTCCTGCTGATGTTCAGGTGTATATCAGTATGTAGTGTCTCTACTTTAAAGAGTCCTCTCCTGCTGATGTTCAGGTGTATATCAGTATGTAGTGTCTCTACTTTAAAGAGTCCTCTCCTGCTGATGTTCAGGTGTATATCAGTATGTAGTGTCTATACTTTAAAGAGTTCTCTCCTGCTGATGTTCAGGTGTATATCAGTATGTAGTGTCTCTACTTTAAAGAGTCCTCTCCTGCTGATGTTCAGGTGTATATCAGTATGTAGTGTCTCTACTTTAAAGAGTCCTCTCCTGCTGATGTTCAGGTGTATATCAGTATGTAGTGTCTCTACTTTAAAGAGTCCTCTCCTGCTGATGTTCAGGTGTATATCAGTATGTAGAGTCTCTACTTTAAAGAGTCCTCTGCTGCTGATATTCAGGTGTATATCAGTATGTAGTGTCTCTACTTTAAAGAGTCCTCTCCTGCTGATGTTCAGGTGTATATCAGTATGTAGTGTCTCTACTTTAAAGAGTCCTCTCCTGCTGATGTTCAGGTGTATATCAGTATGTAGTGTCTCTACTTTAAAGAGTCCTCTCCTGCTGATGTTCAGGTGTATATCAGTATGTAGTGTCTCTACTTTAAAGAGTCCTCTCCTGCTGATGTTCAGGTGTATATCAGTATGTAGTGTCTCTACTTTATAAGAGTCCTCTCCTGCTGATGTTCAGGTGTATATCAGTATGTAGTGTCTCTACTTTAAAGAGTCCTCTCCTGCTGATATTCAGGTGTATATCAGTATGTAGTGTCTCTACTTTAAAGAGTCCTCTCCTGCTGATGTTCAGGTGTATATCAGTATGTAGTGTCTCTACTTTAAAGAGTCCTCTCCTGCTGATGTTCAGGTGTATATCAGTATGTAGTGTCTCTACTTTAAAGAGTCCTCTCTACTTTAAAGAGTCATCTCCCGCTGATGTTCAGGTGTATATCAGTATGTAGTGTCTCTACTTTAAAGAGTCCTCTCCTGCTGATATTCAGGTGTATATCAGTATGTAGTGTCTCTACTTTAAAGAGTCCTCTCCTGCTGATGTTCAGGTGTATATCAGTATGTAGTGTCTCTACTTTAAAGAGTCCTCTCCTGCTGATGTTCAGGTGTATATCAGTATGTAGTGTCTCTACTTTAAAGAGTCCTCTCCTGCTGATGTTCAGGTGTATATCAGTATGTAGTGTCTCTACTTTAAAGAGTCCTCTCCTGCTGATGTTCAGGTGTATATCAGTATGTAGTGTCTCTACTTAAAGAGTCCTCTCCTGCTGATGTTCAGGTGTATATCAGTATGTAGTGTCTCTACTTTAAAGAGTCCTCTCCTGCTGATGTTCAGGTGTATATCAGTATGTAGTGTCTCTACTTTAAAGAGTCCTCTCCTGCTGATGTTCAGGTGTATATCAGTATGTAGTGTCTCTACTTAAAGAGTCCTCTCCTGCTGTGTTCAGGTGTATATCAGTATGTAGTGTCTCTACTTTAAAGAGTCCTCTCCTGCTGATGTTTTAGGTGTATATCAGTATGTAGTGTCTCTACTTTAAAGAGTCCTCTCCTGCTGATGTTCAGGTGTATATCAGTATGTAGTGTCTCTACTTTAAAGAGTCCTCTCCTGCTGATGTTCAGGTGTATATCAGTATGTAGTGTCTCTACTTTAAAGAGTCCTCTCCTGCTGATGTTCAGGTGTATATCAGTATGTAGTGTCTCTACTTTAAAGAGTCCTCTCCTGCTGGTGTTCAGGTGTATATCAGTATGTAGTGTCTCTACTTTAAAGAGTCCTCTCCTGCTGATGTTCAGGTGTATATCAGTATGTAGTGTCTCTACTTTAAAGAGTCCTCTCCTGCTGATATTCAGGTGTATATCAGTATGTAGTGTCTCTACTTTAAAGAGTCCTCTCCTGCTGATGTTCAGGTGTATATCAGTATGTAGTGTCTCTACTTTAAAGAGTCCTCTCCTGCTGATGTTCAGGTGTATATCAGTATGTAGTGTCTCTACTTTAAAGAGTCCTCTCCTGCTGATGTTCAGGTGTATATCAGTATGTAGTGTCTCTACTTTAAAGAGTCCTCTCCTGCTGATATTCAGGTGTATATCAGTATGTAGTGTCTCTACTTTAAAGAGTCCTCTCCTGCTGATGTTCAGGTGTATATCAGTATGTAGTGTCTCTACTTTAAAGAGTCCTCTCCTGCTGATGTTCAGGTGTATATCAGTATGTAGTGTCTCTACTTTAAAGAGTCCTCTCCTGCTGATGTTCAGGTGTATATCAGTATGTAGTGTCTCTACTTTAAAGAGTCCTCTCCTGCTGATGTTCAGGTGTATATCAGTATGTAGTGTCTCTACTTTAAAGAGTCCTCTCCTGCTGATGTTCAGGTGTATATCAGTATGTAGTGTCTCTACTTTAAAGAGTCCTCTCCTGCTGATGTTCAGGTGTATATCAGTATGTAGTGTCTCTACTTTAAAGAGTCCTCTCCTGCTGATGTTCAGGTGTATATCAGTATGTAGTGTCTCTACTTTAAAGAGTCCTCTCCTGCTGGTGTTCAGGTGTATATCAGTATGTAGTGTCTCTACTTTAAAGAGTCCTCTCCTGCTGATGTTCAGGTGTATATCAGTATGTAGTGTCTCTACTTTAAAGAGTCCTCTCCTGCTGATGTTCAGGTGTATATCAGTATGTAGTGTCTCTACTTTAAAGAGTCCTCTCCTGCTGATGTTCAGGTGTATATCAGTATGTAGTGTCTCTACTTTAAATAGTCCTCTCCTGCTGATGTTCAGGTGTATATCAGTATGTAGTGTCTCTACTGGGACATGTCTCTAGGGATGGGATCGTCTGAAATGTATCGATTCCGGTTCTTATCGATTCCCCGTTTCCATTCCAAAATTGTAAAAGAAAGAGGTAAAATGTTTAGATAACAAAAATATCTTTATTCTTTTAAGCTTTAACTGACATTTTTACAAATGAAAAAAATACATGCTATACAAATGTATTAGCTATCCATCTTTGGTGTCACATGAAGTGACTGAGCCGTGCATGCTGGTATCTAAACAAATCAAACCACACGCTGTTGATGCGTGACATCGTCGTCACGTTACTACAGGTCCTTACGGATAGCTACGTAGCCTACGTCGGTGCAGATATGTAGGCTTTCTTTGCAATACTAAATATTCCGCTGGGTCGCCGCGGCGCAGACAGACCCGGTGGAATACAGGGTCTACCGCGTTTAGGAACCGTTAAGCAGAACCGAAATTGTGTATTTCGTATGGGTACCCGGTATTTTCTTATCGGTTCTCATCTGGAACCGAGTTTCGGTTCCCAACCCTAGTTCTGATAAACAAGATAAACCGAGTGCATGCTGAAAGTTAAGGTGGATAAAGCACTGTTGATGCCGTTATGGATACTACCTCTTATAGTTGCTATGATCTTTTCAAAGTCCGTCTTTTAAACCATTACAGTGATAACCTCTTAATTTGACCAGCAGAAAATGCTTTTGCTCTGAACTCAAAGCAGTTTCAGGAAATGCTTGGCTCCTGTTGTATTTTATTTAATCTTGTTTTTTTACGCAAATCTAAAAGTCGTGCACCTAATGGAGACTACACACCTTTGGCTAGAAGTGAATATAACTCAAAGTGTCTCTTATCAGGTGATAGACGATGGAAAAATGTCTATTTACATTATTTACAAATTGTCAGATTTACCAATAGTGGAAATAGCTATGAAGAATGGTGTAATTATGACAGAACATAGTATATATATATATATATATATATATAACTCACAGCAGTTTGTGATGTAAGCATTATGATTTAAAGCTGCTTTATAGTAACGTGTGTGTGTGTATAATCTTCTTTCCTCAGAGACACTGATGGCATTGTGTGTGTGTGTGTGTGTGTGTGTGTGTGTGTGTGTGTGTGTGTGTGTGTGTGTGTGTGTGTGTGTGTGTGTGTGTGTGTGTGTGTGTGTGTGTGTGTGTTGTGTGTGTGTGTGTGTGTGTGTGTGTGTGTGTGTGTGTGTGTGTGTGTGTGTGTGTGTGTGTGTGTGTGTGTGTGTGTGTGTGGCAAGTAGCCAAAGATGAATAGAAATCCCTTTTGTGTGTGTATAGTAATTATGACATTATTTCAGGGAAGTCCAAGCTAATGAACATTTACTGTAATTATTAGTCTGCGCCACAAGTTTAAAATCATTGTCCACTTGTCTTTAAAGATGGACATGGCATGTTATTTGCATATAAACAAATGAGCCGACACAAATGAGAACAAGCTTTATCCTTCCACACCCGGCTCTTCCCTCTGTGTCACTTTACAACTTCTTAACATGTGACTATTTCTGTAAATCTGTGTGACGGAGCGGATCACATGAGTGACTGACTCCGCCTCTGACAGCCGACACACACACCAAACATTTCCTGCTCTCTTCCTAAAAAGGAACCATGCAATTTATTATTTATTGTGCGTTTGTTAAATGATTATGTTAAGAGGTGGTTAACCGGTTTATGTTTGGGTCGGATTTTTTTATGTTGACAATGTGGTTTGAGGTAATTGCGTCACCTGTTGACGGTAAGCCTGTGGGAGGGGCTATGGGTTCAAAATGGACGGTTTTGGCCCTGGAGGATGACTCGGAAGAATGTTGCAATGAAGGCAACAGCTGGGCCATGTTCGGGAGATGGTTTGAGAGAAGGCAACACCAGAGTATGTTTACTCTGATGAGTGATGGACGGTTTGATTTGGACATTTATTTAGTTTTGTTTAAGTTGTGCTGGTTCGTTATTAATTTTTTTGCTGCTGTTATTAAAATGTTGGAGCTTAACCCAACCGACTAGGCCAGTGTTTTCATACGGACAATAGAACCCCGTCACAATCTGTAAAATTGAGTTTCTCCAAAAATAATAATGTTAATTAAATCTTGTGTTTTTCAGAGGTCCCTAGAGCTCATTAGTTTTTTGGAAGAAAGTCATTTTGCATTAACAAAATATAAATCACTAGAAAAATCTCAGTTGATCAAAAACATCCAATTATTCATTTTGAGTACATTTTAAGATGACTTTGGCTCTGTAACTGCACACAGGTTTGAAAGGGTATGGTTATTGAAGTGAAACCTCATGTCTTTAATTAAGTCTGTAATAAAATGTGTATCCAATTCTTAAATGATTGAATATTAGGTAGTTATGATCAGGACTGCTGTTGTTAAGAAAAGTAAAAAGTCCGTTATTTGTCGCTTTTTTTGTCCTCTGAGTTTTAAAGTAAGGTTATTTACTAGGGATGCTCCGATCGCCAATTTCGGGGCCGATTGCCGATCGCCGGAATCAGTATCGGCCGATACCGATCGCCGATCCGATCGAGTGGGCGGGGCCTAAATGGAAGATTTAAACATCACTTTAAATCTTCCATTTAAAGTGATGTTTAAAACTCAGTTAATGGGGCTCATTCACTGGAGCTTCCACAAACAACAATCAACTTAATTATTACATTCAAATGATGTACATTATTCAAGTTTACATTCACTTTGGATAACACGGGAGAAATTAGCGGAAGCGCTCTCTTTTCCTCTCTCTCTCCCCCCCCTCTCTCTCTCCTGACAGCCTGTCAGTATCTCATGCAGCTCACTGATCCAGTAATAGTGACCCGACAATGAAGAATACATATATTTATAATAACTAGTTTAGCTTGTTCCAGAGGTAGATAAAATAGCTAAGTGTGTTAGGTCTAACTCTTACGGTACGTCCACACAGCAGCTTTTCAAAAAATCTTGAAAATCTTGGAGCTGGGCGTGTCTGAAAGCTTGGGGATTTTTTGCGAGCAACGCGACCAACAACCAATCACATGAATCTCCCGCCCCCGACATACAAAGCAAAAAACCCCGGGGATTTTTTGCGAGCAATATATATATATATAAACTCCCCAAACAGGCGAAAACCTACCAGTTTCACCCACTGTCTCTGCCACCTCCCTCCATGCCTGGTTCCTCCGGTTTGTATCCCGTTAATAGTTCTGGTCGTAAAGAACCGGGTGATTTGCTACCGTAATTTCTCGTTTGGAATATGAGGAAATGAACTGCGGTCTGGTTCTCCCTGTGTGTGTGTTTCGCTGCGCTTACCGGTCCGGCGGGCGGAGCTGCAGGATTTCTGCTTCACACACGTTGCATACCGCTATTTTACTGTCTTTTTCGGACACCTTAAAATAATGCCAGACCGGAGAAGCCATTTTGGCGAGCATGTTTTGCCGCACACAGAGAAAAGTGTCATGTATTTTACGTCATGCGATCGGCTTTCGCGATCGGCATGTTTAGAGAGCACCGATCGATCGGTAGAGAGTGAGTATGGGCCGATATCGATCGGTAACCGATCGATCGGAGCATCCCTATTATTTACTGTTTTAGATCAACAGATTGTGTCTCATGTCAGTATTTGTTGTTCCGTTGTGTCATGTTGGATTGCTTTTGCAGAATTCCCAAATAATTCATCTTTATTTTGACCAAATGATGGTTGATGTCTTTTTTAATCTGGATGCATTCTCGCCCAAAATCATGAGGTCCATCTTTCGCCCTCCAGCTGTGCACATCACACACAAGCTGAGCTGCTACTTTAATAAACAACAGAGACAGGAAGTTGACTCCACTACTTACTTTTCTGACGACTTTTTACTTTGACTTCTTACATTTTGAAACCAAATACCTGTACTTTCTACTTCTCACATGTTGAACACAAATACCTGTACTTTCTACTTCTTAAATATTGAACACAAATACCTGTACTTTCTACTTCTTACATGTTGAACACAAATACCTGTACTTTCTACTTCTTACATGTGAACACAAATACCTGTACTTTCTACTTCTTACATGTTGAACTCAAATACCTGAACTTTCTACTTCTTACATGTTGAACTCAAATACCTGTACTTTCTACTTCTTACATGTTAAACACAAATACCTGTACTTTCTACTTCTTACATGTTGAACTCAAATACCTGTACTTTCTACTTCTTACATGTTGAACTCAAATACCTGTACTTTCTACTTCTTACATGTTGATCTCAAATACCTGTACTTTCTACTTCTTACATGTTGAACACAAATACCTGTACTTTCTACTTCTTACATGTTGAACTCAAATACCTGTACTTTCTACTTCTTACATGTTGAACCCAAATACCTGTACTTTCTACTTCTTACATGTTGAACACAAATACCTGTACTTTCTACTTCTTACATGTTGAACCCAAATACCTGTACTTTCTACTTCTTACATGTTGAACACAAATACCTGAACTTTCTACTTCTTACATGTTGAACCCAAATACCCGTACTTTCTACTTCTTACATGTTGAACACAAATACCGGTACTTTCTACTTCTCACATGTTGAACACAAATACCTGAACTTTCTACTTCTTACATGTTGAACTCAAATACCTGTACTTTCTACTTCTTACATGTTGAACCCAAATACCTGTACTTTCTACTTCTTACATGTTGAACTCAAATACCTGTACTTTCTACTTCTCACATGTTGAACACAAATACCTGAACTTTCTACTTCTTACATGTTGAACACAAATACCTGTACTTTCTACTTCTTACATGTTGAACCCAAATACCTGTACTTTCTACTTCTTACATATTGAACTCAAATACCTGTACTTTCTACTTCTTACATGTTGAACACAAATACCTGTACTTTCTACTTCTTACATGTTGAACCCAAATACCTGTACTTTCTACTTCTACATGTTGAACTCAAATACCTGTACTTTCTACTTCTTACATGTTGAACCCAAATACCTGAACTTTCTACTTCTTACATGTTGAACACAAATACCTGTACTTTCTACTTCTCACATGTTGAACCCAAATACCTGAACTTTCTACTTCTTACATGTTGAACTCAAATACCTGTACTTTCTACTTCTCACATGTTGAACTCAAATACCTGTACTTTCTACTTCTTACATGTTGAACCCAAATACCTGAACTTTCTACTTCTTACATGTTGAACACAAATACCTGTACTTTCTACTTCTCACATGTTGAACCCAAATACCCGTACTTTCTACTTCTTACATGTTGAACTCAAATACCTGTACTTTCTACTTCTTACATGTTGAACCCAAATACCTGTACTTTCTACTTCTTACATGTTGAACTCAAATACCTGTACTTTCTACTTCTCTCATGTTGAACTCAAATACCTGTACTTTCTACTTCTCACATGTTGAACTCAAATACCTGTACTTTCTACTTCTTACATGTTGAACTCAAATACCTGTACTTTCTACTTCTTACATGTTGAACCCAAATACCCGTACTTTCTACTTCTTACATGTTGAACTCAAATACCTGTACTTTCTACTTCTTACATGTTGAACCCAAATACCTGTACTTTCTACTTCTTACATGTTGAACCCAAATACCTGTACTTTCTACTTCTTACATGTTGAAACCCAAATACCTGTACTTTCTACTTCTTACATGTTGAACTCAAATACCTGTACTTTCTACTTCTTACATGTTGAACCCAAATACCTGTACTTTCTACTTCTTACATGTTGAACTCAAATACCTGTACTTTCTACTTCTCACATGTTGAACTCAAATACCTGTACTTTCTACTTCTCACATGTTGAACTCAAATACCTGTACTTTCTACTTCTTACATGTTGAACTCAAATACCTGTACTTTCTACTTCTCACATGTTGAACTCAAATACTTGTACTTTCTACTTCTCACATGTTGAACTCAAATACCTGTACTTTCTACTTCTCACATGTTGAACTCAAATACCTGTACTTTCTACTTCTCACATGTTGAACTCAAATACCTGTACTTTCTACTTCTTACATGTTGAACTCAAATACCTGTACTTTCTTCTTCTTACATGTTGAACACAAATACCTGTACTTTCTACTTCTTACATGTTGAACACAAATACCTGTACTTTCTACTTCTTACATGTTGAACTCAAATACCTGTACTTTCTACTTCTTACATGTTGAACTCAAATACTTGTACTTTCTACTTCTTACATGTTGAACTCAAATACCTGTACTTTCTACTTCTTATATGTTGAACACAAATACCTGTACTTTCTACTTCTTACATGTTGAACTCAAATACCTGTACTTTCTACTTCTTACATGTTGAACTCAAATACTTGTACTTTCTACTTCTTACATGTTGAACTCAAATACTTGTACTTTCTACTTCTTACATGTTGAACTCAAATACCTGTACTTTCTACTTCTCTCATTTTCCAAACAGCTGGTTCCTTTAGTCTGAATGTGTGTTTGATGCGTGATCATTATTCTTTAGAGTCATTGCGTGCCTATTGATTTGAACACGATCCGTGTATCCATCATTTCCTGGTCTTCTCTAAAGAAGAGGGACCAATGGAAACGTTGTCATGTTGCCGTTGTTCAGCATGGAAACATTCATTAGCTAACAATGACATTATTGTTCTATTCATATAAAGGGAGGTCAGGTACTCTTTAAAACAGCTGCTAGTTATGGGTACTTTTTACTGAAGCACATTTCAAAGCCTCTTTACTTTGACTTGAGTAAAGAAGTTTAGTCAGTACTTCTACTTTTTTAAACATGAGTATCTGAACTTCTACTTGAGTAAAGGAAGTGTGTACTTTTGCCATCTCTGACTAAGTGTTTTGGGATGGCTGTTAAGCTGTGCAACATGTCTCTAATCCTTCCGCAACATTTCATAACTTGACTGTATATTCTTTTATGTGATCTTAGAGGTGAGCCATGGCTGAACCGACTGCCCCCCGCCCCCAGAGGAAGATGTCCACCGCTGGGGAGAGTGTATACAAAGTGCTCGGGCTGGAGAAAGGAGCCACAGCTGAAGACATAAAGAAAGCATACAGGTAACCGTCTGATCACACAGAAATCTTATTATTATGTATTTATTTCAACAAGGACCATCCACCATGACAAATACATTCATCTCAGGAAAGAGAAGAGATGAATTATGCCAGATTTGAGCTAATAGCTCATTTCCATCCGAGTCCTTAGGCAGGTACACTAAAAACATTGCATCATCTCTATCACACAAACCATTAGAAAACGTGGTTTGAGTACAGCTCAATAAAATAATACATAGTTCAGTTCAAATATAATATTACAATAAAGTTAAATGTGAATTAGTACTATAATTCAAATGTCTCCTCAGAAGGTATTTGTATCTCCAGAGAACACAGGCTGACCACATTGTAATTCTTTATTTTACTATATGCTGTCTTTATTTACTAAATCTGTACATCTACAGTAATCCTGTTCCCAAATGTTTTGGAAAATTCCCGATATCAATCATCAATTCAGTTTAATATTCTAACTTTCACATTTTGTATTATGTCGACTCGTTGTCCATATAACCTTCTGTCTGTCTGTCTGTCTGTCTGTCTCTCTCTCTGTCTGTCTCTCTCTGTCTGTCTGTTTCTGTCTGTCTGTCTGTCTGTCTGTCTGTCTGTCTGTCTGTCTGTCTGTCTGTCTGTCTGTCTGTCTGTCTGTCTGTCTCTCTCTCTGTCTGTCTCTCTCTCTCTGTCTGTCTGTCTGTCTGTCTGTCTGTCTCTCTCTCTGTCTCTCTCTCTGTCTGTCTCTCTCTCTCTGTCTGTCTGTCTGTCTGTCTGTCTGTCTCTCTCTCTGTCTCTCTCTCTCTCTCTCTCTCTCTCTGTCTCTGTCTTCTGTTCTGTCTGTCTGTCTGTCTGTCTGTCTGTCTGTCTGTCCTGTCTGTCTGTCTGTCTTGTCTGTCTGTCTGTCTGTCTGTCTGTCTGTCTGTCTGTCTCTCTCTCTGTCTGTCTCTCTCTCTCTGTCTGTCTGTCTGTCTGTCTGTCTGTCTGTCTGTCTGTCTGTCTGTCTCTCTGTCTGTCTCTCTCTCTCTGTCTGTCTGTCTGTCTGTCTGTCTGTCTCTCTCTCTGTCTGTCTCTCTGTCTGTCTCTCTGTCTCTCTGTCTGTCTGTCTGTCTGTCTGTCTGTCTGTCTGTCTCTCTGTCTGTCTGTCTCTCTCTCTGTCTGTCTCTCTCTCTCTGTCTGTCTCTCTGTCTGTCTGTCTGTCTGTCTGTCTGTCTGTCTGTCTGTCTGTCTGTCTGTCTGTCTGTCTGTCTGTCTGTCTCTCTGTCTCTCTGTCTGTCTCTATATATCTATATACAGTAAAACTGGCTTTTGTAAACAGTTAACTATTTACTATCCAATCACAAATTGAAGATGAAAATATCCTTAAAAGTTCCAGATGTTCCTTCTCTTCACGTCTCATTATTTCATTCTCTTTCCACTCTTCTTCTTCTTCTCCCACATCAGGAAACTAGCTCTGAAGTACCACCCGGATAAAAACCCCGACAACCCGGACGCAGCGGAGAAGTTTAAGGAGATCAACAACGCCAACTCGATCCTGAACGATGAGACGAAGAGGAAGATCTACAACGAGTACGGCTCCATGGGCCTGTACGTGTCCGAGCAGTTCGGAGAGGAGAGCGTCAAATATTACTTCCTCATGTCCAAATGGTGGTTCAAGGTGCGTTCACAATCTATTAGGATGTTTAAAGGTCCCCTATTATGTGTCCCCTCTGTGGAAAGACACTCTGAAAGTTTCAGGAACAAAGATTCTCTCTCTTTTTGATCCATTTCTATAAAAACCTGTCTGAAAATGAGCTGATCAGATTTTGGCCACTTTGTGATGTCATAACGATGTGACCATTAGCCAATCAGCAACCAAGGTAACCCCCCCCCCCTTATCACCTGAATCTCCTCCTAGAGCCCCATTGAGTTCTTTGTAACCAAATGTCTCTCAGAGGGGCGTGGGGAGGGGCTCCTTATTTTCATCTAAAGTAACAGACAGAGAATCAGCACTTTGGAAACAGGGCTGAAACAGAGGGGATTATGGGTAATGCTGCAATGATCTGTTTGCTGTTTCAGCCAATCAGAGACAGGCTCTGTATATATCTGAGACCTATAATATATTGATGAAGAACAGTATAATAGGGGACCTTTAAAACTACTACTCAATGCATATAGGTGACAACAAGTAACGTTGGTTAACGGGCTTGAAAGGTTAATCCTTACTTTATATTGGCTCTGCAAGATTAGTTTAAAAAAAATTCAGAATGTAATTAATATATTTCAAAATCCTTCCTTTTATCTTTTATTTTACCCTGTGTGAAAGACTGATCAAACAGTTATTTATTAAGATTATTAAATACCTTCTTTTCCCCACAAAGCTCTGAGTCATTAATATGCCGTACATAATTTAGGTTTACTCAACGTTAATACGGTCATTTGGATTTATCGACAGTCTTCTGACACCCTACTGTTTTATCATATGGCAGACTTTCTAATTTTAAAATTGTTTTTAATTTAAAATGTTTTTTTTATTGTATTTCTTTTCATTACATTTTTTGTTGAAGTTATTTTTCCAATGTGAAAAACACTCAATGCATGAACATAAATAGGCGTATGACTCCCTCATTCATGCCTGTTGGTATTGTTATAAAATAAAATAAACAAAATTGGCTCTCAAAAACATGCAAATTCAGTTTTCACCAATCGTCTGCCTTTTCCAAAGTGAGTGGGGGATGAAGTATTAATTGGTATTATCTCATTTAAGTCACATTTTGTAGCCAATTTATTTCTTGGTGTCATGAAATCTTGAATGTAATGTCGTGTTACCCTCACTCATCCTGTTAACACATTTTAATTATACAAAAAGGCGTAAAATATAATATATATATAATATAACGAATAAACACATGCTTTTAAATGTCCCCTCCTGCAGGGTATGGTTATGTGCTGCACGATGTTCTCCTGCTGCTGCTGTTGCTGCTGCTGCTGTTTCTGCTGCGGGAAATGTAAACCGCCCGACGACGAAGAAAGCTACCAGTACGTCAACCCCGAAGACCTGGAGGCTCAGATCAAGGCGGAGCAGGACGGAGGTGAGAGGTCGTCACGTGACCCTGATACTTAGGAAAACTGTCACACTAGAGAGATGTGCAGAATTAGCATTTCAGCACTTCCTGTTCCCTCACATCAAAGTCAATGCGTCCAGGTTAAATGCCTGACATAAGGTCGGAGGTTAAGACAAGCTAAAAGGATATGTACGTCTTGTTCTACGACATTAAATAGGTCAGTAAATGCTCCACTGGTGAATGTCTGAAGCTACTATGTGTCTTAAAAGACGGGGCTTGCTAACAAGTATCAAAATGAAACTGCTAAATGTCGTCAAGCCGTATATTAGCCGCCTTTAGCTTTGCGGTGAAGTGCAAAATAGAAATGGGATTTGATGCAGAGTTACAGCCACTCACTATTAAACATGGCTTTTCATTGTCAAACAAATTTGCATAATGAAGGACTAGCATCGAAATGAGTCAAATAAATGTCATGTTGCAACTTTTGTTCTACTCGTCCCTCTTCTCCTTACTGTTTCATTAAAAAAAAGCTGTTCAAATTGTTCTCTTGGTCGGAGATTAGACGGTGAATACAGTAAAGGTGCTTATTTTTGGTCACATGACTTTGCTTTAAACCCTCAGTTACTTGACTTTCTTCATGTCTAATCATGTTGAAACAGCGTCTGTGGGAACATCAGTCTAGAGAAGTTAAACGACAACCAACCTTTAAAGATGTCTATAACTCCACCAGTGATTTATTTTTTTGTATAACTTTTTTTTAATTCCACAAATATATAACATACATGTGGATGTACATAGAAATGACACCCGCCTCAGTTTACAGTCCACTCAAATCTACACGTTATCGCTCTCACACACACACATACATGTATACATCACTTCAGGGGACATTACATTGACTTACATGCATTTCCTGGAGACTTATCCTAACCTTAACCATAACCAACACATGCCTAAACCTAACCAAGTTTTCACCCTAAATTAATGACTCTCCTCATGGGGACCTCCAATTTGTCCCCATAAGGGAGGCGAGTCCCCACACGTGACTGTGTAAACAGATGTAGGTCCCCACAAGTATAGTAATGCTAGGCCACACACACACACACACATACATACATTACCCCTTTCCTTCTAAGTCTTGGCGAATGATACATAAATACAGACATTCATTTAACTATCTGTCCTTTCCCTGGGTAGTCGGTACAGACCGGTATGTTTACAAATCCTCCAGTGATTTTCAACTTGCTCTCACGCTGCAGGATTCGTGTTTTCATGCTCCCCTCCCAAACAGGTTACACAGTAATCATAAGCCAGCCTAAATCGAACCTGGATCCAGAAAGTGCAGAGGGCCAGAGTCAGCCCATCCCTCTGCCGATGCCCATGCCTCCCCCCGAGTCCCAAACCTCACCCAGTGCAGCGGGGGAGGAAAACCCCGGAGAGACCCTCCCAGAGTCCAAATGACTCGTAAGAGCCGCCTCGTCTAATTTAAAGGTCACCTATTATGCAAAATCCACTTCCTCATGTCTCTTCTACATCAGCATGTGTCCCCTCTTCTCCATGTCTCTTCTACATCAGCATGTGTCCCCTCTTCTTCATGTCTCTTCTGCATCAACATGTGTCCCCTCTTCTTCATGTCTCTTCTGCATCAACATGTGTCCCCTCTTCTTCATGTCTCTTCTACATCAACATGTGTCCCCTCTTCTTCATGTCTCTTCTACATCAACATGTGTCCCCTCTTCTTCATGTCTCTTCTACATCAACATGTGTCCCCTCTTCTCCATGTCTCTTCTACATCAACATGTGTCCCCTCTTCTCCATGTCTCTTCTACATCAACATGTGTCCCCTCTTCTCCATGTCTCTTCTTCATCAACATGTGTCCCCTCTTCTTCATGTCTCTTCTACATCAACATGTGTCCCCTCTTCTTCATGTCTCTTCTACATCAACATGTGTCCCCTCTTCTTCATGTCTCTTCTACATCAACATGTGTCCCCTCTTCTTCATGTCTCTTCTACATCAACATGTGTCCCCTCTTCTTCATGTCTCTTCTACATCAACATGTGTCCCCTCTTCCTCATGTCTCTTCTACATCAACATGTGTCCCCTCTTCTTCATGTCTCTTCTACATCAACATGTGTCCCCTCTTCTTCATGTCTCTTCTACATCAACATGTGTCCCCTCTGTGGAAAGAGACTCTGAAAGTTTCAGGAACAAAGATTCTCTCTCTTTTTGATCCATTTCTATAAAAACCTGTCTGAAAATGAGCTGACCAGATTTTGGCCACTTTATGATGTCATAACGATGTGTTGTCTTGTGTAACCATTAGCCAATCACCAACAAGGTAACCCCCCCCCCCCCCCTTATCACCTGAATCCCCTCCGAGAGCACCATTGAGTTCTTTGTAACCAAATGTCTCTCAGAGGGGCGTGGGGAGGGGCTCCTTATTTTCATCTAAAGTAACAGACAGAGAATCAGCACTTTGGAAACAGGGCTGAAACAGAGGGGATTATGGGTAATGCTGCAATGATCTGTTTGCTGTTTCAGCCAATCAGAGACATGTTCTGTATATATCTGAGACCTGTGATATACTGATGTAACACAGTATAATAGGGGACCTTTAAGTGTCACGTCGTCTTCATCCGTTTTGTTTTGCTCGTCTGTCTCGATGTTCGTGGCTCATCATCGCTGCTGCTTCACTCATCCATAACAACACCGCCCTCATTGTCCCATTAACTCTGAACTGTTGTACTCCTCAAGTCGTCTCGTACATGCATGTTGTCTCCATGTGCTTGTCGTCAACATGAAGTCATTGTGCTGCTTGCATGAACTGCTGCCAGACAATAAGCATGGCAGAATAATTGGCTGTACTTTGATGTGTTGAGTGCAGCATCTTGTACCAACTACTTCTGTTTGAGTCTAAGATACGGTCATTTGGTTTTATGCATTAATGCAGATTTTATTCAAGAAATGCAGCAATATTTGTTATTCGACAACATTTTAAATTAAGTAAAATTACATGACATTCACACAGAAAAAATGAATATAATATATACATAGATACTTAATATTACAATATGATTAATACATATTGTGGAGTGTGAGTGTTTGGGCTAATTCACAGATTAAAACCGTATCTGTTTTTATTAGAAATTGTCAAGTTTTCACCGTTTTACGTTATAACTGTATGATGAGATATTGTAAGGTAATGTTCTTTGCTTTCCTCCCTCAGGAAAGTGACCGTGCTGAAGAGCCGCAACTAGCGGAAGCAGGTCGGTAACATATTGAGAATGCTTTTTTGTTTATATGCATGGAGAGCATCAGACAAGTATATCAAAGAAAACACTTTTTTGTGTCAAGGTTAGTTTATAGCACAAACATTAAGAAAATGGCATTTAACTATGTGCAATATGAGCAATATATATATGTCGTTAATAACTGTATGTATTGAAGTCAATGGAGAGAGGAAGATTATCTTTCGATCCCGTTTGAATTGTGCCACGAATTACAGATATGATGTTTGTCAATTTAAAAGATAATTTTGCAAGTCGAATAAATAAAAATATGTCGTAAAACTTTGAAGTAACACTTTTTTGTGTGAAACCGCTCAATGAACTACATCTCCCATCTCACACCACACACCAAGACGGCCGTCACGTTGAAACATTTCACTTCTTTCTTTCAGAACGAGGCGGAAAGTATTAAAAGAGGTGAAAATCACTCCAAGTCTGGGCGCGTTGAGAGCTGTACACACACACAAGGGGAGTTAGTCGGTTCCAAGAGAGCCAGTATGCGGGACCGGGACTCTGGGATTTGTAGTCTTTCTAGTTGCGTATTTTTCAAAGTCTTATATTTCAACAGTTTTACGACAAACTGTGACTTTTTTGACATGGAAATTATTTTGTATGATTGACGAACATCATATGTGTAATTCATGGCACAATTCAAACGGGATCGAAAGATAATCTTTCTCTCTCCATTGACTTCAATGCATAATTTTTCCGAAATAAGGTCCCATGGGTCGGAGGTAGATGGGCGGGACTTCGCCTCTCTATATATACCTGGCTGCTAAATCCTCAGAATTGTTACAGGATGTGTATTTTGTACATTGTGTATTTTTTTAATCTTTAATATTTTTTGTATGCATGCTTCTTGGTTAACATAAAGCTGTCTTTGGCTCTTTTCTACTGTAACAAATGTAAATGTCTCCTCTGTGGGACGAATAAAGGGATTCTGATTTAAAAACAGTCATTAAAAAGCAAAGATAATAAAATACAATTATAAAAAAATACATGCAAATTCCTTTATACAGTTGCTGTTTGACTTTCAGACTGACCCCTGGATTTTCTCCCTTTTTTAGCCTTTGGACCCCCCGCCTATGATCCACATCCGATCCACCATCCAGACCCTCACCTCCATCCTGACCTCTCCACCAGCCTGATCCACCCACCAGACAACACCCGTAAGGTGGGCACTTAAAGCCTCTCGGCCCCCTCCATAGAACTCAAGTTATGGAGGAGTATCCGTGCAAATTAAACTTCTGCATGTGCTCTGAAAATCTCTTAAGTCCCGTTTCCACTTCCAGCCTCTCACCTGGCTCAGATGTGATTTTTTCGCCAACATTTTGAATCATCCTGGGCTCGGCTTGGCAAACATTCCTGGTACTAATCCGTTCTTAACCTCCCATTACAACCACTAAGGATGTGACACTGGGCTTAAAGATGGCACCGACAGAGGGCTAGAAACATCAAGGAAAGAGGATCCTCATCATTTATCCGCTCTCAACATCGGGACTGATTTAAACGTCTCCTACGTCACCCTCCATTTCGGACGTTTGGAGCCTTTCCTTTTTACATTTCGTCCCCTTTAACTTGTCTTGGAGTTTTCCTCCAAAAAAGAAAAACTAGCAGAGTTTTTGGGGATGTGGAATTGGATGCTATTTGTGACGTTTACATCAGAAGCCAGCAGCACGACGACGTGGGTGTGGAGGATTTCCTTTTTATTTCCTCTCCATCTTCCTTAAGTCGAACAATTGCATTCAGTTAATTGTTGCATTAACACCTTTCAAACAAGCTCTTGAGATGCCAAGTGCGTTGGTTCAGAATATCCTTTTTGAAGAAAACATTTTGAATCTGGAGGCGTCTACATTTCTCATGAACGTAGGAAACTGAGGAGGTGGGGGGGGACAGAAGACATGTGACGCAGCAGCAGAGACTGCCTGACTTACTGCTGGATTAAGATTTTGATGTTTTAATGTCTGAGCCAAAACCTGGAGTTGGAGCTTTGCAGCATGGATCGGGAGTCGAGTCTTTCCTCCCCAACATGCATGCATCTTTTCCCCCGAATGCATGCCAACCCATTCTGTACAGCACTGGAATACTACAGTCTACAATCCATCCCACAACAATGAAGAACTATCTACATGCAGACGCTGGTTACTCACACACACATGTGCACACAGACACACACACACGCACAGATAAACCACACATAAATGTAGTACAGACAAAAACACACATTGACACACACCACACCAATAATAAGATAATACACACACAGATACAGACACACATGCTCTCACCCACAGATGATACACACTCTCACACACCTATTACACACAGATAAACCACACGTACATTTAGTACATACACAGACAAAACCCACACACACACACACTCGTACCAGCCCGTATGTCATCGTGTGCCATCCTTGGGTAAAAAAAAAAAACAACCCCGAGATAATCTACGGACTAAATGGACAATAACAGAAAACATTTTATTACTTAGTCATGTGTTGTTAGGTCGTTGCGCTCCTTGCAGTCAGACTATATGTTATAGACGCTCCATGTAGTCAGCCATCCCATAATAATCTCTGGAAACGCCATTTCCTCTGTAAGCCACAGTTCAGTTTGTCAAAGTTGTTTGCACATTATGCATTTGGGGTCTATGCACCTTGCAAAGCGGGTCTGTTAACAATACACTTGGGTTTCTTTTAATCTTTTAAACTCGGTTCAGGGTGTTTAATCTTTTAATTTGTAACCTCTTATTACCAGAGCAACACGTAAAACATCCACTAACTATCTATACTCCAGGTCCAGATTCACTTAGACTGCATTTCAAGGGGAATCATATCTAATTTTATGAAAACTCAGTTACTTATTAATAGTATTTTTAGTTTTCGTTCAATTTGTATTTATAGAATCATTTGTGATTGAAATTGGATGGAGGATTCTTCCATTAAGATTCCATGTAATGCTTTATATCAGTTTCTGTGCATGTCAATGGTCTGCAAAGGCTCAAATGAAGGCAGAAACGCCTCCATTGGACTCCTTTGTTTACTCCAACACATTGTACGTAATAGGCTAAGGGGCGGGACATCTTAAGGTCCTTACACACCGAGCCCATTTTCGGCGTCGAAAGATGTCTGGCCGTCGATGAGCGTCATGTCGCCCTACTCAGATTGGTGTGTACCGCACCGTTGTGTCTTTTCGGCCGTGCCGCCGCCGATTCGACATGTTGAATCGGGAGGCCGTCGGCCTAAGAAATCACTCCGATTGGCTGTTCAGCTAGCGAATCAGAGCATGAGAAGCGAAACGGAAGTGAGGGACCCAAACAAACTATTAAGAAGGCAAATCTGAGATCTCTGTTCTGTATCTATGACTGATTGACCTGAATGTTTTATGTGTATTATCTCGATGCCCAAGACAAATCTCTCCTAAGGGAGACAATAACGCTCTATCTTATCTTATTTCATTGAACTCCAGCTCTCGACACAGGTTCGGGAAAGCCCCGTGAGCTTCTCGCTGTAGAGGGAAAATGGAACGCACGCTATTTGTTGTTTGTTTATATCACGCAGTCTGTTCTTCTTCTCTCGGTTATCACGCAGTCTGTCTTCCGGTTGTTGCCTCTTTTGAATGACGAATACACACTACCGCCGCCTGCTGGTAAGGAGAGTTATTGCCACTCAGGCATGCGCAGTTCGTGCGTGCTTCTTGGCCGTCGGCTGAAGTCTTTGCGGTGTGTTCCAGTGCGACACATGGCCAAGACGCAGGAGACGTGAGGCGACGTTCTGTCGGGACGTGTTCTTTGGTGTCAGTTTGGTGTGTAAGGAGCTTTAGAATAAGTCCTCTGTAAGTTCTGCATAAATCTCCCCCCCGGCTTCCTGTCTAATTGACAGTGATGCGCCTTGAACTATAAACAGCAGTGACTGAGCAGAACATTTTTGATGTCATTTTGGTGTCTATTCGCTGTAAATAGAGCGTAACATAATCACATTTATATACAGGTAACCCTAGCTTTCCATTTCTAGTGTTGGTTGTTTCCTTTCTGTTACAAACCTTTAGTGAATCTGGATCTGTGAGATGTTGGTGATCTGACTCAAAAACACACATTTCTGCTCACTTCGTACACCTCTCAAAATGTAAATCTCTGGTCTTTCGCATATTCCCTTTGGATCCTGGTCTACTAATTAAAAAGCATTTGCACATCACTCACAGGTACTTTTAAAAAAGCCGTATCCTCTGTTAGGGCTGCTCAATTAATCGTATTTTAATCGCAATTATGATTTTGGCTTGCAACGATTATGAAAACAACATAATCTAAATAGAACGATTATTTATTTTTA
Source organism: Gymnodraco acuticeps (assembly GCF_902827175.1). Lineage (NCBI taxonomy): Eukaryota > Metazoa > Chordata > Actinopteri > Perciformes > Bathydraconidae > Gymnodraco > Gymnodraco acuticeps. The sequence goes on along the minus strand of NW_022991948.1, from coordinate 296,080 downwards.
TTGGTTTTTCAGTTGAATTATATTTAAAGTTCAGGGTAATCAACTGTTAAAAACATACTGTTCACATTTTTCTTTTCAATAAATGTATGTTTTCAAAGTAAATCCATCCATCCATCTTCTCCCGCTTATCCGTGGTCGGGTCGCGGGGGTAGCAGTTCCAGCAGAGAGCCCCAAACTTTCTTTTCCCTGGCGACATCAACCAGCTCTGACTGGGGGATCCCAAGGCGCTCCCAGGCCAGCGAAGAGATATAATCCCTCCACCTGGTCCTAGGTCTACCCCTTGGTCTCTTCCCAGCTGGACGTGCCTGGAACACCTCCCTAGGGAGGCACCCAGGTGGCATCCTAACTAGGTGCCCGAACCACCTCAACTGGCTCCTTTCAAAGTAAATCGTTTTTTAATAATCGTGATTTCAATTATTGACCCTTATTATGATTTTTGCCATAATCGAGCAGCCCTACTCTGTAAGTGCTCTAGCTAACCTTTTCTTTTCTTTATTTGTCTGTACAATGTCATCAAATGTTTGAAAAATGGCCAATGCAAACCTTTTAAAGACTGTTATCTTTGTGTGAATCGCTCCATGTGCTGCTGGAAATTATTGTATAGTGCCGAGTAGTGTTAATTGTAGGCGAGTTATTTTACATTTTTATAACGAATATTGTCCTTTTCATGTGGCAGGGTGACATTTAAAAGGCGTTCCTTTACTTTTAACCTGTGTAGTTTAAGCTAAAGTCATCTCTCAGCTGCTTGAAATTCTTATTATTAATATTATTGCCTGGTGAATTGCAATGAGGTAAAGTAGACCTACGTAAAGGACCAACAAACAAGCTCATCACTCCAATCTGAGAATAACAAACTGATCATAAACCAGCTATAAAAAAGAAATACCTCCATCTCTCTTAATTTTGGATTTGACTTTGAAGGATTACATATCAGCTTCAGAGGAACTGTCCGCAGACTGTAAGGTAATTATTTCAGTTTTCTAACGTCTAAAACTTTAAGTATTATAACTCTAAGCATCCCGTAACATTTCAGGAATAATTATTTTTCTGTCTTTCTTCAAATCTTGTCAAATCACTTGAGCTGTAAAAGCTTTGAGTTCACGGAGGAATGCAAGAAGACATATTATTTATTATTTTTGTAATTGTTGTAAATAACTCCTAGGACGGCAAAACAAGTGACAATATTCCTCGTCGTTAATGGACTTGTTTGATGAATTGTTGTCTGTTTTAACAGTGTACATACATTTTTCATTTTTACGTGTAACATAGGAATATACAACGGCGTATTAAGGCCATTGTGGGTAAAAAAAGAAATGCAGTGCTGGAGCAGAGGGGCAACATATTAAGTCAAAACTGAGTGAAAGTCAGGTGCTTATACTTTTCCACAAAGAAATCGCGGAAATGTGCAAATGTTATCGTTTTAATCAAACTGTACTTCTAATCTTGTGAGTTTTTAATCTGAGAGAATATCAGAATCAGAAATACTTTATTTAAAGGTGGGGTAGGTAATTTTGGAGAAACCAGCTGGAGTGCGCTAGAATTTGAAAAAAATCTGCCCCTTCCTCACAGAGCCCCTCCTCCAACACACACGAACGCGCACATGACCAATGAGGGCACGAGATAAATGTGTGCACAGATGGAAGGCTGACAGGCAGGTAGGCCATCCAGTTACTTTAGCCGGCTCAGATGATTGGTCGTGCTTTTTACAGTACTACGGCTTCCATAGATGACATTTTTTTAAATGTATTTATTGTCAAAGCATTTAATGTATTCATTGCTATCGGGATGTTAAGAGCATTCCGTGGAATAGAACAAGTGATTCTGAAGTGTATTACGTACCCCACCTTTAATGTAAATAATTCTCATCATATTACCCCCTTCCTCGGCTCAGTAACTATTATTCTTAACTTACAATGGCCCTAATACGCCGTTGTAGAAATACCTTATTTAAATGTAATATTACTAAAAAAATTGACTATGATGGGCGCTTTCGACATGTTGCTCAACGTTGGTGTTAAATGATGATCACAGTCTCTAAAGTAATTTGTGTGTCGACTTTAAAATACTGGCTTAAATTCTTCGTGCTAACCCGATAGCAACACCATGCTATTGACGGTTAGCATGAAGCTAACGCTCTTCCATGGGCAGGTGGATGATTTTGAGGACCTGTGTTCTCATTACTGGATGAAATTGAGTATAGAGCAACATGACAAAGACTATTTTAGTTAGTATTTCAGTCATCGTCGTGGTTCCCTGTGGACGATCTGTAAATGAGTTGTGAAATTCAACCAAATAAAAAAAGGGGGATTTGATAACTTCCTGTCTCTGTGTTTGTGTTTTATTGGAACAATTTGCAACATGTTTGATGCCGCTGGATGAGCATAATCATGTTTTACTGCATTCACTTTTAAAGATTGAAGGAAAACTTTGATGTTTTATGGTCGGAAATGTCAATGAAAAGACCAAAAGCTGCAATATGTTTGTCCGTTTGGAGGCAAATATGTAGTTGTAGTGCCGAGAGATATGGAGTCAGAGGCGGTGCAAGGAAGGTGCAAGATTAGTCATTTATTCACAAGCTGCAAAGGACATGTTGTCGGGTCGCAGCCCGGGTCGACAAGAGAGAGAGCCAAGAGGGCACACACTATTTATAGGTAACCCATAACATGTCCGTGTGGGAACAATAACCGCAACTGTAGTTCCAAGTTTGAATTATGTCCCAGTGGTTAAATAGGTGGTCACCACATCGTTACATTTGTTTTAACAGTGTCACTAACTTCCTGAAATGCTCAACCATTGAACTTTTTTAACAAACAGCGAAAGCACTAGAACCGCCAACGGGTACATCTACAGAGAGATTTGTACCTAAACAAAACACAAGTCTAACACCAAGCGTTTAAATCAGCACTCTTAGCGATATTTTATACTTCATGTTATCTGCACAAACTGTCATATGAAAAGCTGAGAGTCCACAGATTATATTGGTATAAATGTCATCCCTGTGCGATCAAAACTCACTGTTCTGTATGATCAATAAAATAACATTGTACCTTGAAAATCAATAGCGGGTACATTTTACCCGTTGGCGGTTTTAGGTATACAGCGAAACAAAATTGTGTTTTTCTTTGTTTTGTTTTTCTTATTTACACTTTTGATGAGATACAATATATAAAATGTAAAGGAGAATTGTCCTAAAACCCTCCATGGGCTTGACAATTATAATTCTCCATGCACCATATAACAGGAAGTAACTACAGTAATGTAGCACAAACACAATTTGTTTGTATCCATCAATCACAACAATGCATCCCACAAACATCCATCTGTTACTCACGTATAACGGATCAGTTATAGTCATAAGATGCGCACACACACACACACACACACATACATGTAGTACAGACACACACCACACAAATAATAAGATAATACACACAACAATACAGACACATACACTCCCATCCACAGATGATACACACTCACTCTCACACACACACAGATAAACTACACATAATGTAGTACACACACACATCCATAAAGCATTTGAGTATACACAATAACACTATCATTAATGGAGAGCATACTCCCGTGTGAAATGGCTTAGAGTTGTAATAAGGCAAAATGAAAAAGGTGAAAGAAACATAAATAGAAAAATCACAGGAGTGAATTTGATAGGGACTATTTTCAGCGGCCGGCGGATGTATCTACATTCTGAGCAGCTGCAGCACAGTGTAAGTGGGAGTGAGTCCAAATAAACTATGTGTGTGTTTATAATGTTTTCATTATGATATGCATTTAGTATTGATTGATTTTTAGCAATAAGATTGTAACCTAAATGCAATGTTGAGCTCCTTGGACTTTAACTGATTATTTTCCCTGTAATGCTGCTTTCTATTTCTACACTTCTACATTTTGCAAGCCAATATAGTTATTGTTTAACTCCTCTACGTTACATTTCCACCCAGAAGCTGTGAGCAGAGCTGCAGGATGTGTGGCTGCTGTGTGTTTGTTTGTATGTATGTGTGGCTTCCTCTGCAGCAGCGCTCCACTCCCAGCCTATAAATAGTCGTGTAATCCCATTAATAGTTTAGTCTATTTAGCCGACTCCATTCTCCGGATTAGAAAATACCTTGTGTTTGTTCGCTCGCTGACCTCACTGCCATCTCCTCTCCTATCAGGAAGCTGTTGGGGGTCAGAGGGGGGGGGGGGGGGCGGGGGGGGGGAAATGTAGGGTTAGTACCCCAAAGTGTTATGATAGGAATGTATAGAACGGGTTCACAGCACATAGAAACTGACAGATGCACTTGCATATGTCGGGTAATCAATCAATCAATGTTTATTTATATAGCCCAATATCACAAATGTTACATTTGTCTCAGTGGACTTTACAGTTTGTACAAAATATCAGTATGACAATACGACACCCTTTAATTTGTAATTTGCACAATTAGCATAAATTGCATTAATTAGCATGCAGACAATTGCAAAAATGGCGTGGACGATTTTGGTCTGGTTTTGGATGTTATTTAGGATCAATTTCGGACATTTTTAGGGTCAAAATAGCAGTTTTGAGTCCCCTAAATCTAAAAAATCGCTCCAAATTTCATCAAATCCACCCACCGAAAGTACAAATATGACCACTTTCTGGTTAATAGTGCAATTTTCTAAGCCTGAAAATGTCAGAACTGGATTCAACATCCTCAAAAACCCTCAGAAATGTTCCAAATCGGCCAAGCCAATTTTTAGCTATTGTCTGCATATGCAACTTGTGTTAAATTTGCAAATGTAAAGCATATAGGTTAGCATCCGGCAGTTTCTATGTGCTGGGGACCCGTACTATACATTTCTATCAAAAAACTTTGGGGTACTCAACATTTCTCGGTTCACTTGAGGACTCTGGCAAATAGACTTTAATGTTGAGGATCAAAATAATATGGTTAAGAACCTGCTTAGGATGGATTCTGAAACAACTAAAGAGTAGCATGAAAAAATAAATCCTACATGGCAGCACTTAAAAGTATTATTTAAAAACAAACATTAAAATGGATTTAAAAAAAACTGCTAGTCTCCAGTGCAACTCCATGCACATTATTCAAAGTCCCTTTCTTGACCATCAACACTTTTGTTAAGAAAATAACATTTCAAAATATGCATAGGCTACGTAGTGTAAGTGTAAAAAATCTGCTTCCTGATCATTACTTTTAAGGAACACTGCATCACATCATAGGGTTTACTCTTGTGATGAATCCACTATTTGAGGATCCTTTATTCTTATTCTGCAGCAGAGGAGCGCAAGTGTTTAGTCCATGTATGCAACACAAGAAAAGAACAGGACAAAAATAAACGGTCGTGCAGGTTTTTAAATGTGCATTCCAGAAAGATCTAGCATTTATTTTGTATCTGTAGTTGTGGAGGAAAAGCCTCTTGTCAGTTCATTAAAATCCCTAAATCCACCCCAAAAAACTACTGAGACCAACATTTCTGAACTTCAAAGACATTCAGTATAAAAACATTGTGTTCTAATGCTTTGAAAAGGAGTTATGCCTGTAGATGGCGCGCTTGATTCAGATAAAGGTTTGTGAAATGTTTCCACGAGCTGTGTTTGTTCAGGATTCCCATTCAGCTTTATATGAAGATCTAATTTCTAACTTTATTTATATCTTTTTCCACGCCGCTGCTTCTAGCTCTATGACTTAATCAATCACTCATCACGTATGAGTGGGTTATTAAAGGTACAACGTATTATATTTGTTTCTATTGTAGTGAATCAAAGGAAAGAGGGAGGTAGGTTACAAGTACCTAAACATTACTTGAAAGTCAGACCCAGTAGGCAAATCACAAACAAGTGTAATTATTTTAGCATTAGGGTTAAAACATCTCCAAGTTTAATATGACATGTCACTTGTTAGACGCTTTTATCCAAAGCGTCTTACATACTCAATACTGTGGACAATCCCCACAGGAGCAACTTGGGGTGAAGAGTCTCAGGGCCCTTCTCACTTCTCTTATTTTTCATTTCCTCGCTCCTCGGTCTCACCGGAAGTTGATTTGTCTGCGCCATCTTGAGTAGCGTCCCAATGGCCTTATTTTTTTACGGAGGAGCGAGGAGCGATAATGGAGGAGCGATAACCGAGGAACCACCAGACCAGCGCCAGACCATCCTTCGATGAAATCCTCAGACACTCGCCCCGCCCCCTTACTGTGTATCGCTCACTGATTGGACGATGCAGCGCATGCACTGATTTGATGCTTCTTGACCATGTTCTTGACATGAGAGTTTCCCAGCGGAGTGAAGAAAACACATGAACCTCACGAGAGTCACTCCTCAGTTTATACCGTGTTTTGTTTCAATTAATGTTTCATTTAGTTACAAATATGTGATATATCTGAACAACAAAGTGGTCAAAAATCATTTTCTTCATTTATTGGAAACATTTTCATGATCGCTTTTTTCGTTTATACATTTAAAGAATGGCGTTTATCTTTTTTGAGAATGAGTTCTTATTGTATTTAATGTATTTGGGTCTACAACAGATGATACAAATGCTGTCAGACGATCAGCTGTGCAGCGTCATCACAAACGGACGTCGCTTCACGTGACGCTCCGGAGGAAAGGACGTCCCATTGCTCTTAAAACTCGTTTCCCTGCTTCTCGTGGTTTCCTTGCATCTCTCCATGCTTCCCTGGTGGGAGGGACTAGACGCAGGGAAACGACGCAAGTGAGGGACGCAAGGATTCCATTTAACCGAAGTGAGAAGGGCCCTCAGGGACACAACGACATGCTGACTGCAGTGGGGTTTGAACCTGGCCACTGCACCACACGCACAATCCCACTGCACCACACGCAAGACTACTCCGTTACATTATTGTTTAAAAATTATTATTGTATATATATTGTTTTTTTCACACTTTTTTTCACTTAAAAAAAAATAAAATATTTTAAATGTATTATAATTACTTTTTTATTTATTTTATTATTTATTTATTTGAAATACCAGATGATTTTCTCCCTGACACGTGTATGAACAACAGGCAAGCATATTGAATATTTTTGCCAAAAAATAATAATTACTAAGAATTCAATGTATTTGAGAGCTCTCTTTAATGTGTAATATTGAGACGATATCTGGGAACATACAGTACTTTAAGAACCTGAGACCATAGATGCACTCCTTGCTAAACAACACAAAACCAATACTTTTCCCTCAAAATCTCTGCGTAAACTGTGACAAACGGACGGCTAAGTCTAGAAATGGAGCGATGTGTTTATCCAGAAGTGATCATGACCTCCAACATGGCGACCAGAGGCTTCATTACGTATGTCCCCCGGACCCCCTCTGAGGGATCAGACTTCATACAGACTTCATCATTTGAACCCTGGAGATGACCCTCGTCCTGATCCGGCGCCACGCCCTGAGTTTAGACAGTAACCCAAGCCAGAACAAACCCAGGAGCTAAAAATACCAACAGGCAACAGTGGGGCTGCTGTGGGACGGAGGCAGGGGGCATGGGAGGGTCTTCACATAGGGGTGGACAGGGACAGCTGGGGAAAGATCTAGAACAGAACAGAAACGAAATACGACAAAAAACACCCCTAAAATCTCAACTATCCCCTTAAAATTCACCTCCCCTTCTTGTTACTCTCTTGGATTTGACGCCCTGGTTCCTGGAGGGGATGAACTTCGCCCTCAGACCCCCATCAGAAGGCAGATCTGGACCTGGTTCTGGACCTGGTTCTGGACGTGGAACCATCATGGAGAACCTGGAGAAGCAGCTGATCTGCCCCGTGTGTCTGGAGATGTTCTCCAAACCCGTGGTCATCCTGCCCTGCCAGCACAACCTCTGCAGGAAGTGTGCCAACGACATGTTCCAGGTGAGTCCGCCTTATAGGAGCTCATTTCACAGGTTTATAGTTATTTAACGAATCATTTATTTATTTAATTTCAGAATCGGAATCAGTTTTATTGCCAAGTAGGTTTACATTTACAAGGGCTTTGTCATGTGTATAATGATGTATACATGTGTCTGTTGATTGTGTATATATAGGATATAGATATTTTATACATATTTTTATATATATTTGTATTCGGGATTGTGGGAAACGGTATTATGATCTCTCTGTCTGTACACTTTTGACTAATGGTGCATAAAGAGGGATTTCATTGTAAAAAGAAGCAATTAAAGGACGACTACGACATTAAGACATGTGTACAAGAAATACAACTATAAAAAAAGTAAGTATGATGAAATAGGTTTATTTACTAATTTAAAGTTGAAGAGCCGTGCATTTTAAAAGACAAATGTGCAACATATACAGAAGAATGTGCAAGGTTGACATGATCCTCCATCATTTGTTTTATTTATTATCATGACTTGCTCTTATCTGTATTCAGTGATGTCATCTATTGTAAATATGGTATAACAAAGTCGTGGTATTTTCATTATTGCTTTTAGGATGTCTATCACCATCTGGCAAAGGGACTATCGATGAAAGTACTTTGAGTACTTTCACATGTTTTTAATATGTTGATTAATGTACACTGTCCCTTGTTTTAAATAAATCAATTACATTGCTCACGTCCAGCCATCATTCCAACAAATGCCGACACCATTTCAAATACATGTCAAGAAACCAAAGATGGAGATTTGATTTTTGTTATTTTTTTAAAGTTTGACCCTAACATGTAAAAGTAAAAGTGTAGCACTTCAAATATAACTTAAGTAAAACTACACAGATATTGGCGTCCAAATATACATGAAGTACCAAAAGTAAAAGTACTTCCCATTTCAGAATAAAATATAACATTACTGGATTGTGATTACTGATGCATTGCTTCCAAAAAGTATTGGAGTAGAAGTATAAAATAACTTATCATTAACATAAGCAGGTGAAGTACAAGAACATCAAATGAAGTACATACATGCATACATTGTATTATGCATGACAACAAAGCTTTGAATCCTTGAATCCTTCTCTCTTCCTCCAGTCGTCTAACCCCCTCTGGCAGTCCCGCTCTTCATCCTCCTCCTCCTCTTCCTCCTCCATCGGCTCTCGGTTCCGCTGCCCGTCCTGCAGACAGGAGGTTCTGCTGGACCGGCACGGGGTGTACGGTCTGCAGAGGAACCTGCTGGTGGAGAACATCCTGGACCTGTACAGACAGCAGGAGGCCAGCAGGTGTGTGTGAGTGTGTGTGTGTGTGTGTGTGTGTGTGTGTGTGTGTGTGTGTGTGTGTGTGTGTGTGTACTACATGTATTTGTGGTTTATCTGTGTGTATGTATTAGGTGTGTGTGAGAGTGAGAGAGAGAGAGTGTGTGTGAGAGTGTATGTGTGTCTGTATTATTGTGTGTATTATCTTATTATTTGTGTGGTGTGTGTGTATTTCTATGTGTGTTTTTGTCTGTGTATGTACTACATTTATGTGTGTGTGTGTGTGTGGCCTAGCATTACTATACGTGTGGGGACCTAAATCTGTTTACACAGTCACGTGTGGGGACTCGCCTCCCTTATGGGGACAACATGGAGGTCCCCATAAGGGGGAGTCATTAATTTTAGGGTGAAGACTTGGTTAGGTTTAGGGTAAGGATTAGGGTTAGGGTTAGGCATGTGTTGTTTATTGTTAAGGTTAGGATAAGTCTCCAGGAAATGCATGTAAGTCAATGTAATGTCCCCTGAAGTGATGTATACATGGTATGTGTGTGTGTGTGTGTGTGAGAGAGTGAGTGTGTATCATCTGTGGGTGAGCGTGTATGTGTCTGTATTGTGTGTTATCTTATTATTTGTGTGGTGTGTGTGTGTGTGTGTGTGTGTGTGTGTGTGTGTGTGTATTTTTATGTGCCGGTATTATCTGTGTGTGTACGTTTGCAGAACTTACTGTCACCCCTTCATTTAACATTTACAAGTAATGTATAAACTTGTATTTAATGGTTTATAAAACACTTCAATGTAAGTTTAAACACATATAACAACATTTTATCAATATACGGTATTTTCTATCAATCAGCAAAACCACAAGATGAATGTAATCATTATTTTCAATCATCAACATTAGAAAATGTCCCTCATATCAACTTCTTGCTCAGTTGTTGTTCAGTGCTGCGTCACATCTCCCAAACAGACTGAGGTCTTTATATAGAGTCTGAAGTCACTCTGATGTTATTGTAATCATGGAGGAACACCGACAGAGAGCAGCAGTGTATGAGAATGCACTCTCTCTGACAGTGATGCAGAGGAGATGTGTTATTATGGGAGTAGGTTTTCTGGCTGATTAAACTGTCCAGTAGGTTTGAAGAGAAAAAACAGGATGTTATTTGTGAGAATTTGAATTAATGGTTCATTTCTTCATTGTATTCACTTTAATAATAACATTTGTCACATGGGCGAACCAGGATCATTACATTTCTCAGGGCGTACATTATAAAAATAACATGACATGAATAAATGTTGCCAACACATTATCAGTGCATGATGTTAGCACTGATAAAACGCTTTTTGAAAGGTCTTTTTTTATATGCATCAAGTCGTGTTACTGCTTCTCAAAGTGTGGTCCGCGGACCACTGGTGGTCCGTGAGCGCCCCCTAGTGGTCCGCGAGTATATTGGTAACATTTCACATTTGAAATAAATAAATACATTTAAGTTTTCCGCACTCTCGCGGGAATATCTCCGCAATGGAGCGAGATTAAGTTTCACTTTCAATTGCATGATATAGCCCAGCGCAACACCTTCATCACACATGTTGCCACTTGTTTGTACAATTTTCAGGCGATTTGTAATCTGTTCTAGAAAAACGATGTGTTTTTTGATATTTGTGGAGTTAGATGGTCTGCGAGTGTTTTTTTATTGGTTAAGTGGTCCTTGGAATGAAAAAGTTTGAGAAACACTGCTGTAAGAGGTTGAATCCAGCATCAGTCACAGGTTGACCCCACAGTGGAATATGTTAGACACTGCAAGGAAAACAAATCAGGAAGTAGAAGAAAATAAGAATAACATGTAAGGTGTCAAATGTTTTGCATGCTCACAAAACTTAATTGACGAATGGATTGTAGTTATACAGCGCTTTATCGGGGACTGAGAAGTGCTTTATATACTACGAGTCATTCACCCATTCACACCTCATTCATGCAGAGCAGCACCACTTGATCTAGGGAAGCTAACACACACACACACACACACACACACACACACACACACACACACACACACACACACACACACACACACACACACACACACACACACACACACACACACACACACACACACACACACCGGGGCTACTCAGGGTTCAGTATCATGCCCAAGGACACATCCACATGTTGACTGCGCACGCTGGGATCAAACCAACAACCGGTGGTGGCGAAGTCCATAGGGACTTGGCTTGGCAACTGGAAGGTCACCAGTTCAAGTCCCGGAAAGACCAAGTGCTACCGAGGTGTCCCTGAGCAAGGCACCGTTCCCTACTCTGCTCCCCGGGCGCCGTTCAAAATGGCAGCATAATTTGCTCCTAACACTAGGATGGGTCGAATGCAGAGAAACCGTTTCGTTACACGGTACCTTTACTGTGTAATGACAATAAGTTGAATCTATCTATCAACCTTCTGGAGGAAAGACGACCGCACTCCCTCGCAGCCACAGTCACCAAATAGACAGACACGTTTATTGATACACAATGCATCTAATGCCAGATGTTAAACTTCCTAATTACATTATAAGGGTTACTTGGTGAGCCTTTCTTCTGTGACCTTTGTGCTTTTTGTGCAGGGACTTTGCCTACATTGCAATGTCAGCAGGTGTTACAGTTATAGGCATACCTTCGGTCAAAGCTTTGTTCACTTCTTTTTGTATCTGGCTGATGCTTGACTACACGATGTCGTCTGAAGTGTTTTGCTATCTACCATTTTGTATGCAAGTAGAATCCTCTTCCGTCCATCTGCCTGTTTTATAATCGTCCACTCACTACAACTCTGCTCTGATATTTAAATCGTCCTCACTCTAAAATAGACGCTCACTGAGTCAGTGCTGGCAGAGACAGAAGGACAGGAGGACAGGAGGACAGAAGGACAGGAGGACAGGAGGACAGAAGGACAGAAGGACAGGAGGACAGGAGGACAGGAGGACAGGAGGAAGAAGGACAGGAGGACACAAGGAGAGAAGGATAGAAGGACACAAGGACAGGAGGAAGAAGGACAGAAGGACAGGAGGAAGAAGGACAGAAGGACAGGAGGAAGAAGGATAGGAGGAAGAAGGACAGGAGGACACAAGGAGAGAAGGATAGAAGGACACGAGGACAGAAGGATAGAAGGAAAGAAGGACAGAAAGACAGGAGGACAGAATGAGAAGGAAGAAGGACAGGAGGACAGAAGGACAGGAGGAAGAAGGACAGGAGGACATAAGGACATGAGGACATAATGATAGAAGGACACAAGGAAAGGAGGACAGAAGGACAGAAGGACACAAGGACAGGAGGACAGAAGGACAGAAGGAAGAAGGACAGAAGGAAGAAAGACAGAAGGATATAGGACAGAAGGGCAGAAGGAGAGAAGGACATAAGGAAGAAGGACTGGAGGACAGAAGGACAGAAAGAGAGAAGGACAGAAGGATATAGGACAGAAGGATATAGGACAGAAGGACAGAAAGAGAGAAGGACAGAAGGATATAGGACAGAAGGACAGAAAGAGAGAAGGACAGAAGGATATAGGACAGAAGGACAGAAGGATATAGGACAGAAGGACAGAAGGATATAGGACAGAAGGACACAAGGACAGGAGGACAGAAGGACAGAAGGAAGAAGGACAGAAGGAAGAAAGACAGAAGGATATAGGACAGAAGGACAGAAGGGCAGAAGGACATAAGGAAGAAGGACTGGAGGACAGAAGGACAGAAAGAGAGAAGGACAGAAGGATATAGGACAGAAGGACAGAAGGATATAGGACAGAAGGACAGAAGGATATAGGACAGAAGGACACAAGGACAGAAGCACAGGAGTCCCCTCACTATGTGTGGGCTAAAATAGATGTGATTGTTCACAAGTGTTTTGTAGTTTCTCATCGTTTTTGTGCGTAAAAAGATTCCTCGTGACTTACTCATCCTTTCTGTCAGGGACACCGACGTCAGAGCACAATGGAGCCTCTATCCTTCTGTGTCCATGTGAGGTCACTAGAGGGAGATTTAGGAGGTGTTGTGAGCCAGTTTCTGCCGTCGCAAGAAAGTATTTCCTGCAACAACAGAAACCCTGCATTATTAGCACATACTCAAGTTATTTAAATATACAATCTACTTTGCACACTTGTCCTATGTTTACTGTGTCCAACATTCATATTTAAGTTAGGTATCTTATAGTGTGTTATAGAATTTGCCTTTGTATTTTAAATTGTGCCTTCTTTACATAAATATCTTTCTTTCTTTCTTTCTTTCTTTATTCAGTTTTATGTATTAACTTATTGCATATATACTGTATGTAAATATGAATGGTATATTTGTATTGTATTTATTTATTATTATTATTAACCCATGTATATATTTTATATACGGTATATTATGATTCTTTACATGCATATATGTATACATTTACGGTATTTGTATTAGATTGTTGTACCTAATGTATTAATTCAATATACATGTACTTCAAAAAAAAGTATGCATGAAAGTTAGATGATTGATGTCTATTGTTGTTACTCTTTGTGTCCCAGGCCTGTCCCCATGAAGCCTGAGCAGCAGCTCGTGTGTGAGGATCACGAAGAGGAGAGGATCAACATCTACTGTCTCTCCTGTGAGACGCCCACCTGCTCCATGTGCAAAGTGTTCGGGAAACACAAAGCGTGCGACGTGGCTCCGCTCAGCAGCGTCTACCTGAGGCAGAAGGTAGGCTTTTACCACGACTGCATGTTTCAAAAGATTCAAAGCTGCAGAGTAGAAATGGCCATGACATTCTTCTGACCTGAGCTCCTCCAACAATGCAACATATATAAATACAAAGTAGTGCAAAAAGTCCATATACATGTCAATAGAATATATGTACAAGAACAGAATATGAAATTAAATAATGTAATTTAAGACTAAATTAAATAGGGTTTATTGCCATGTCATTTTGTAACCAGTCACTCACAGCTTCACAATCTTTAAGACACTTCTCTTTGTTCTCCACGTCTCATCATATCACTCCAAATGACTTCAATTCAGTGTTTAAGAATGAAAATAGTAACCTTAACTTTAAACCTTACATTTCGAAGTTGTGTAAAAACTGTTAGATGTTTATTTGACTTTCTAAAACAGATGATGGCCTTTATCTGGGGTTTAGTCCGGCAGCGGCTCAGTCAGTAGGGGCTTGGACTGGGAGCCGTAGGGTCACCGGTTCAAGTCCCCGAACAGACCTAAATATGGAGTGTGGACTGCTACTTGGAGAGGTCCCAGTTCGCCCTGCCGTGGTGCCCTTGAGCAAGGCACCGGACACTCCCATTGCTCCCCGGGCGCTGTACACTAGCTGCCCACTGCTCCTACTACTAGACTC